>NW_021144038.1:0-37557 GCF_004193775.1 Glycine soja
TTTCTCGAGAGCTTCTGTTGTTCAATTTCGAGCATCTCGATATATTATGCGCCTGAAGCTGACCTCCGTCTCAAAAGTTATGACCATTTGAATTTCATGAGAGCTTCCGTTGTTCAGTTCCGAGCGGCTCGATATATTATGCGCCTGAATCTCACCTCTGTGTCAAAAGTTATGACCTTTGGAATTTCTCGAGAGCTTCCGTTGTTCAATTTCGAGCGTCTCGATATATTATGCGCCTGAATCGGACCTCGGAGTGAAAAGTTATTGCCATTAGAATTTCTCGAGAGCTTTCGTTGTTCAATTTCGAGCGTCTCGATATATTATGCGCCTGAATCTGACCTCCGTGTGAAAAGTTATGACCATTTGAATTTCTCGAGAGCTTCCGTTGTTTAATTTCGAGCGTCTCGATATATTATGCGCCTGAATCTGACATCCGAGTTAAAAGTTATGACCATTTGAATTTGTTGAGGGCTTCCATTGTTCAATTTCGAGCGTCTCGATATATTAAGCGCTTGAATCTGACATCCGAGTTAAAAGTTATGACCATTTGAATTTCTTGAGAGCTTCCATTGTTCAATTTCGAGCGTCTCGATATATTATGCGCCTGAAGCTGACCTCCGTGTCAAAAGTTATGACCATTTGAATTTCTCGAGAGCATCCGTTGTTCAATTTTGAGCGTCTCGATATATTATGCGCCTGAATCTGACTTCCGTGTCAAAAGTTATGACCATTTGAATTTCTCGAGAGCTTCTGTTGTTCAATTTTGAGCGTCTCGATATATTATGCGCCTGAATCTGACTTCCGTGTCAAAAGTAATGACCATTTGAATTTCTCGAGAGCTTCCGTTGTTCAATTTCGAGCGTCTCGATATATTATGCGCCTGAATCTGACCTCCGAGTGAAAAGTAATGGCTATTTGATATTCTCGAGAGCTTCCGTTGTTCAATTTCGAGCATCTCGATATATTATGTGCCTGAATCGGACATCCGATGGAAAAGTTATGACCATTTGAATTTCTCGAGAGCTTCCGCTGTTCAATTTCGAGGGTCTCGATATATTATGCGCCTGAATCTGACCTCCGTGTGAAAAGTTATGACCATTTGAATTTCTCGAGAGCTTCCGTTGTTCAATTTCGAGCGTCTCGATATATTATGCGCCTGAATCGGACCTCCGAGTGAAAAGTAATGGCTATTTGATATTCTCGAGAGCTTCCGTTGTTCAATTTCGAGCATCTCGATATATTATGTGCCTGAATCGGACCTCCGAGTAAAAATTTATGACCATTTGAATTTCTCGAGAGGTTCCGTTGTTCAATTTCGATCGTCTCGATATATTATGCGTCTGAATCTGACCTCAGTGTCAAAACTTATGACAATTTGAATTTCTCGAGAGCTTCCGTTGTTCAATTCCGAGCGTCTCAATATATTATGCGCCTGAATCTGACCTCCGTGTGAAAAGTTATGACCGTTTGAATTTCTTGAGAGCTTCCATTGTTCAATTTCGAGCGTCTCGATATATTATGCGCCTGAAGCTGACCTCCGTGTCAAAAGTTATGACCATTTGAATTTCTCGAGAGCATCCGTTGTTCAATTTTGACCGTCTCGATATATTATGCGCCTGAATCTGACTTCCGTGTCAAAAGTTATGACCATTTGAATTTCTCGAGAGCTTCCGTTGTTCAATTTTGAGCGTTTCGATGTATTATGCGCCTTAATCTGACTTCCGTGTCAAAAGTAATGACCATTTGAATTTCTCGAGAGCTTCCGTTGTTCAATTTCGAGCGTCTCGATATATTATGCGCCTGAATCTGACCTCCGTGTCAAAAGTTATGACCATTTGAATTTCTTGAGATCTTCCGTTGCTCAATTTGGAGCGTCTCGATATATTAGGCGCCTGAATCAGACCTCCGTGTCAAAAGTTATGACCATTTGAAATTTTCGAGAGCTTCCGTTGTTCAATTTCGACCGTCTCGATATATTATGCGCTTGAATCGGACCTCCGAGTGAAAAGTTATGGGTATTTGAATTTCTCGAGAGCTTCCGTTGTTCAATTTTGAGCGTCTCGATATATTATGCGCCTGAATCTGACTTCCGTGTCAAAAGTAATGACCATTTGAATTTCTCGAGAGCTTCCGTAGTTCAATTTCGAGCGTCTCGATATATTATGCGCCTGAATCTGACCTCCGTGTCAAAAGTTATGACCATTTGAATTTCTCGGGAGCTTCTCTTGTTCAAATTTGAGCGTCCCGATATGTGATGCGTCTGAATCGGACATCCGATGGAAAAGTTATGACCATTTGAATTTCTCGAGAGCTTCCGCTGTTCAATTTCGAGGGTCTCGATATATTATGCGCCTGAATCTGACATCCGTGTGAAAAGTTATGACCATTTGAATTTCTCGAGAGCTTCCGTTGTTCAATTTCGAGCGTCTCGATATATTATGCGCCTGAATCGGACCTCCGAGTGAAAAGTAATGGCTATTTGTTATTCTCGAGAGCTCCGTTGTTCAATTTCGAGCATCTCGATATATTATGTGCCTGAATCGGACCTCCGAGTAAAAATTTATGACCATTTGAATTTCTCGAGAGGTTCCGTTGTTCAATTTCGAGCGTCTCGATATATTATGCGTCTGAATCTGACCTCAGTGTCAAAACTTATGACAATTTGAATTTCTCGAGAGCTTCCGTTGTTCAATTTCGAGCGTCTCAATATATTATGCGCCTGAATCTGACCTCCGTGTGAAAAGTTATGACCATTTGAATTTCTCGATAGCTTCCGTCGTTCAATTTCGAGCGTCTCGATATATTATGCGCCTGAATCGGACCTCCTAGTGAAAAGTTATGACCATTTGAATTTCTCGTGAGCTTCCGTTGTTCAATTTTGAGCGTCTGGATATATTATGCGCTTGAATCGGACCTAGGAGTGAAAAGTTATGGCTATTTGAATTTCTCGAGAGCTTCCGTTGTTCAATTTCGAGCGTCTCGATATATTATGTGCCTTAATCTGACCTCTGTGTGAAAATTAACTACCATTTGAATTTCTCTAGAGCTTCCATTGTTCAATTTCGAACGTCTCGATATACTATGCGCCTGAATCTGACCTTCGTGTCAAAAGTTATGACCATTTGAATTTCTCGAGAGCTTCCGTTGTTCAATTTCGAGCGTCTCGATATATTATGCGCTTGAATCGGACCTCCGAGTGAAAAGTTATGGCCATTTGAATTTCTCGAGAGCTTCCGTCGTTCAATTTCGAGCGTCTCAATATATTATGCGCCTGAATCTAACCTCCGTGTGAAAAGTTATGACCATTTGAATTTCTTGAGAGCTTCCATTGTTCAATTTCGAGCGTCTCGATATATTATGCGCCTGAAGCTGACCTCCGTGTCAAAAGTTATGACCATTTGAATTTCTCGAGAGCATCCGTTGTTCAATTTTGCCCGTCTCGATATATTATGCGCCTGAATCTGACTTCCGTGTCAAAAGTTATGACCATTTGAATTTCTCGAGAGCTTCCGTTGTTCAATTTTGAGCGTCTCGATATATTATGCGCCTTAATCTGACTTCCGTGTCAAAAGTAATGACCATTTGAATTTCTCGAGAGCTTCCGTTGTTCAATTTCGAGCGTCTCGATATATTATGCGCCTGAATCTGACCTCCGTGTCAAAAGTTATGACCATTTGAATTTCTTGAGAGCTTCCGTTGCTCAATTTGGAGCGTCTCGATATATTAGGCGCCTGAATCAGACTTCCGTGTCAAAAGTTATGACCATTTGAAATTTTCGAGAGCTTCCGTTGTTCAATTTCGACCGTCTCGATATATTATGCGCTTGAATCGGACCTCCGAGTGAAAAGTTATGGGTATTTGAATTTCTCGAGAGCTTCCGTTGTTCAATTTTGAGCGTCTCGATATATTATGCGCCTGAATCTGACTTCCGTGTCAAAAGTAATGACCATTTGAATTTCTCGAGAGCTTCCGTTGTTCAATTTCGAGCGTCTCGATATATTATGCGCCAGAATCTGACCTCCGTGTCAAACGTTATGACCATTTGAATTTCTTGAGAGCTTCCGTTGCTCAATTTGGAGCGTCTCGATATATTAGGCGCCTGAATCAGACCTCCGTGTCAAAAGTTATGACCATTTGAAATTTTCGAGAGCTTCCGTTGTTCAATTTCGACCGTCTCGATATATTATGCGCTTGAATCGGACCTCCGAGTGAAAAGTTGTGGGTATTTGAATTTCTCGAGAGCTTCCGTTGTTCAATTTTGAGCGTCTCAATATATTATGCGCCTGAATCTGACCTCCGTGTCAAAAGTAATGACCATTTGAATTTCTCGAGAGCTTCCGTTGTTCTATTTCGAGCGTCTCGATATATTATGCGCCTGAATCTGACCTCCGTGTCAAAAGTTATGACCATTTGAATTTCTCGGGAGCTTCTCTTGTTCACATTCGAGCATCCCGATATATTATGCGTCTGAATCGGACATCCGATGGAAAAGTTATGACCATTTGAATTTCTCGAGAGCTTCCGTTGTTCAGTTCCGAGCGGCTCGATATATTATGCGCCTGAATCTCACCTCCGTGTCAAAAGTTATGACCATTTGAATTTCTCGAGAGCTTCCGTTGTTCAATTTCGAGCGTCTCGATATATTATGCGCCTGAATCTGACCTCCGTGTCAAAAGTTATGACCATTTGAATTTCTTGAGAGCTTCCGTTGCTCAATTTGGAGCGTCTCGATATATTAGGCGCCTGAATCAGACCTCCGTGTCAAAAGTTATGACCATTTGAAATTTTCGAGAGGTTCCGTTGTTCAATTTCGACCGTCTCGATATATTATGCGCTTGAATCGGACCTCCGAGTGAAAAGTTATGGGTATTTGAATTTCTCGAGAGCTTCCGTTGTTCAATTTCGAGCGTCTCAATATATTATGCGCCTGAATCTGACCTCCGTGTGAAAAGTTATGACCATTTGAATTTCTCGATAGCTTCCGTCGTTCAATTTCGAGCGTCTCGATATATTATGCGCCTGAATCGGACCTCCTAGTGAAAAGTTATGACCATTTGAATTTCTCGTGAGCTTCCGTTGTTCAATTTTGAGCGTCTCGATATATTATGCGCTTGAATCGGACCTAGGAGTGAAAAGTTATGGCTATTTGAATTTCTCGAGAGCTTCCGTTGTTCAATTTCGAGCGTCTCGATATATTATGTGCCTGAATCTGACCTCTGTGTGAAAATTAACTACCATTTGAATTTCTCTAGAGCTTCCATTGTTCAATTTCGAACGTCTCGATATACTATGCGCCTGAATCTGACCTCCGTGTCAAAAGTTATGACCATTTGAATTTCTCGAGAGCTTCCGTTGTTCAATTTCGAGCGTCTCGATATATTATGCGCTTGAATCGGACCTCCGAGTGAAAAGTTATGGCCATTTGAATTTCTCGAGAGCTTCCGTTGTTCAATTTCGAGCGTCTCGATATATTATGCGCCTGAATCTGACTTCCGTGTCAAAAGTTATGACCATTTGAATTTCTCGAGAGCTTCCGTTGTTCAATTTCGAGCGTCTCGATATATTATGCACTGGAATCGGACCTCCGAGTGAAAAGTTATGGCCAGTTGAATTTCTCGAGAGCTTGCGTTGTTCTATTTCGAGCGTCTCTATATATTATGCGCTTGAAAAGGACCTCTGAGTGAAAAGTTATGTGTATTTGATATTCTCCAGAGCTTCAGTTGTTCAATTTCGAACGTCTCGATATACTATGCGCCTGAATCTCACCTCCGTGTCAAAAGTTATGACCATTTGAATTTCTTGAGAGCTTCCGTTCCTCAATTTCGAGTGTCTCGATATATTATGCGCCTGAATCTGACCTCCGTGTCAAAAGTTATGACCATTTGAATTTCTCGAGAGCTTCGGTTGTTCAATTTCGAGGGTCTTGATATATTATGCGCCTGAATCTGACCTTCGTGTGAAAAGTTATGACCATTTGAATTTCTTGAGAGCTTCCATTGTTCAGTTTCGAGCGTCTCCATATATTATGCGCCTGAATCGGACCTCGAAGTGAAAAGTTATTGCCATTAGAATTTCTCGAGAGCTTTCGTTGTTCAATTTCGAGCGTCTCGATATATTATGCGCCTAAATCTGACCTCCGTGTGAAAAGTTATGACCATTTGAATTTCTCGAGAGCTTCCGTTGTTTAATTTCGAGCGTCTCGATATATTATGCGCCTGAATCTGACATCCGAGTTAAAAGTTATGACCATTTGAATTTCTTGAGGGCTTCCATTGTTCAATTTCGAGCGTCTCGATATATTAAGCGCTTGAATCTGACATCCGAGTTAAAAGTTATGACCATTTGAATTTCTTGAGAGCTTCCATTGTTCAATTTCGAGCGTCTCGATATATTATGCGCCTGAAGCTGACCTCCGTGTCAACAGTTATGACCATTTGAATTTCTCGAGAGCTTCCGCTGTTCTATTTCGAGCGTCTCGATATATTATGCGCTTGAATAGGACCTCCGAGTGAAAAGTTATGGCTATTTGAATTTCTCGAGAGCTTCTGTTGTTCAATTTTGAGCATCTCGATATATTATGCGCCTGAAGCTGACCTCCGTCTCAAAAGTTATGACCATTTGAATTTCATGAGAGCTTCCGTTGTTCAGTTCCGAGTGGCTCGATATATTATGCGCCTGAATCTCACCTCCGTGTCAAAAGTTATGACCTTTGGAATTTCTCGAGAGCTTCCGTTGTTCAATTTCGAGCGTCTCGATATATTATGCGCCTGAATCGGACCTCGGAGTGAAAAGTTATTGCCATTAGAATTTCTCGAGAGCTTTCGTTGTTCAATTTCGAGCGTCTCGATATATTATGCGCCTAAATCTGACCTCCGTGTGAAAAGTTATGACCATTTGAATTTCTCGAGAGCTTCCGTTGTTTAATTTCGAGCGTCTCGATATATTATGCGCCTGAATCTGACATCCGAGTTAAAAGTTATGACCATTTGAATTTCTTGAGGGCTTCCATTGTTCAATTTCGAGCGTCTCGATATATTAAGCGCTTGAATCTGACATCCGAGTTAAAAGTTATGACCATTTGAATTTCTTGAGAGCTTCCATTGTTCAATTTCGAGCGTCTCGATATATTATGCGCCTGAAGCTGACCTCCGTGTCAAAAGTTATGACCATTTGAATTTCTCGAGAGCATCCGTTGTTCAATTTTGAGCGTCTCGATATATTATGCGCCTGAATCTGACTTCCGTGTCAAAAGTTATGACCATTTTAATTTCTCGAGAGCTTCCGTTGTTCAATTTTGAGCGTCTCGATATATTATGCGCCTGAATCTGACTTCCGTGTCAAAAGTAATGAGCATTTGAATTTCTTGAGAGCTTCCGTTGTTCAATTTCGAGCGTCTCGATATATTATGCGCCTGAATCTGACCTCCGTGTCAAAAGTTATGACCATTTGAATTTCTCGGGAGCTTCTCTTGTTCAAATTCGAGAGTCCCGATATGTGATGCGTCTGAATCGGACATCCGATGGAAAAGTTATGACCATTTGAATTTCTCGAGAGCTTCCGCTGTTCAATTTCGAGGGTCTCGATATATTATGCGCCTGAATCTGACCTCCGTGTGAAAAGTTATGACCATTTGAATTTCTCGAGAGCTTCCGTTGTTCAATTTCGAGCGTCTCGATATATTATGCGCCTGAATCGGACCTCCGAGTGAAAAGTAATGGCTATTTGATATTCTCGAGAGCTTCCGTTGTTCAATTTCGAGCATCTCGATATATTATGTGCCTGAATCGGACCTCCGAGTTAAAATTTATGACCATTTGAATTTCTCGAGAGCTTCCGTTGTTCAATTTCGAGCGTCTCGATATATTATGCGCCTGAATCGGACCTCCGAGTGAAAAGTAATGGCTATTTGATATTCTCGAGAGCTCCGTTGTTCAATTTCGAGCATCTCAATATATTATGTGCCTGAATCGGACCTCCGAGTAAAAATTTATGACCATTTGAATTTCTCGAGAGGTTCCGTTGTTCAATTTCGAGCGTCTCGATATATTATGCGTCTGAATCTGACCTCAGTGTCAAAACTTATGACAATTTGAATTTCTCGAGAGCTTCCGTTGTTCAATTTCGAGCGTCTCAATATATTATGCGCCTGAATCTGACCTCCGTGTGAAAAGTTATGACCATTTGAATTTCTCGATAGCTTCCGTCGTTCAATTTCGAGCGTCTCGATATATTATGCGCCTGAATCGGACCTCCTAGTGAAAAGTTATGACCATTTGAATTTCTCGTGAGCTTCCGTTGTTCAATTTTGAGCGTCTCGATATATTATGCGCTTGAATCGGACCTTGGAGTGAAAAGTTATGGCTATTTGAATTTCTCGAGAGCTTCCGTTGTTCAATTTCGAGCGTCTCGATATATTATGTGCCTGAATCTGACCTCTGTGTGAAAATTAACTACCATTTGAATTTCTCTAGAGCTTCCATTGTTCAATTTCGAACGTCTCGATATACTATGCGCCTGAATCTGACCTCCGTGTCAAAAGTTATGACCATTTGAATTTCTCGAGAGCTTCCGTTGTTCAATTTCGAGCGTCTCGATATATTATGCGCTTGAATCGGACCTCCGAGTGAAAAGTTATGGCCATTTGAATTTCTCGAGAGTTTCCGTTGTTCAATTTCGAGTGTCTCAATATATTATGCGCCTGAATCTGACCTCAGTGTCAAAACTTATGACAATTTGAATTTCTCGAGAGCATCCGTTGTTCAATTTCGAGCGTCTCAATATATTATGCGCCTGAATCTGACCTCCGTGTGAAAAGTTATGACCATTTGAATTTCTCGATAGCTTCCGTCGTTCAATTTCGAGCGTCTCGATATATTATGCGCCTGAATCAGACCTCCTAGTGAAAAGTTATGACCATTTGAATTTCTCGTGAGCTTCCGTTGTTCAATTTTGAGCGTCTCGATATATTATGCGCTTGAATCGGACCTAGGAGTGCAAAGTTATGGCTATTTGAATTTCTCGAGAGCTTCCGTTGTTCAATTTCGAGCGTCTCGATATATTATGTGCCTGAATCTAACCTCTGTGTGAAAATTAACTACCATTTGAATTTCTCTAGAGCTTCCATTGTTCAATTTCGAACGTCTCGATATACTATGCGCCTGAATCTGACCTCCGTGTCAAAAGTTATGACCATTTGAATTTCTTGAGAGCTTCCGTTGCTCAATTTCGAGCGTCTCGATATATTAGGCCCCTGAATCTGACCTCCGTGCCAAAAGTTATGACCATTTGAAATTTTCAAGAGCTTCCGTTGTTCAATTTCAAGCGTCTCGATATATTATGCGCTTGAATCGGACATTCGTGTGAAAAGTTATGACCATTTCAATTTCTCGAGAGCTTCCGTTGTTCATTTTCGAACGTTTCGATATATTATGCACCTGAATCTAACCTCCGTGTGAAAAGTAATGACCATTTGAATTTCTCGAGAGCTTCCGTTGTTCCATTTCAAGCGTCTCGATATATTATGCGCCTGAATCGGACATTCGTGTGAAAAGTTATGACCATTTCAATTTCTCGAGAGCTTCCGTTGTTCATTTTCGACCGTTTCGATATATTATGTACCTGAATCGGACATTCGTGTGAAAAGTTATGACCATTTGAATTTCTCGAGAGCTTCTGTTGTTCAATTTCTAGCGCCTCGATATATTATGCGCCTGAATTTGACCTTCGTGTGATAAGTTGTGACCATTTGAATTTCTCGAGAGCTTCCGTTTTTCAATTTCGAGTGTCTCGACATATTATGCGCCCGAATCGGACCTCCGTGTGAAAAGTTATCACCATTTGAATTTCTCAAGAGCTTCCGTTGTTCAATTTTTTGCGTCTCGATATGTGATGCGCCTAAATCGGACATTCGAGTGAAAAGTTATGAAAATTTGAATTTCTCAAGAGCTTCCGTTGTGCAATTTTTAGCGTCTTGATATGTGATGTTCCATAATCGGATATCCGAGCGAAAAGTTATGACCATTTGAATTTCTCGGGAGCTTCTGTTGTTCAAATTCGAGCGTCTCGATATGTGATGCGTCTGAATCGGACATCCGATGGAAAAGTTATGACCATTTGAATTTCTCGAGAGCTTCCGCTGTTCAATTTCGAGCGTCTCGATATGTAATGCGCCTGAATCTGACCTCCGTGTGAAAAGTTATGACCATTTGAATTTCTCGAGAGCTTGCGTTGTTCAATTTCGAGCGTCTCGATATATTATGCGCCTGAATCTGACCTCCGTGTCAAAAGTTATGACCATTAGATTTTCTCGAGACCTTCCGTTGTTCAATTTCGAGCATCTCGATATATTATGTGCCAGAATTGGACCTCCGTGTGAAAAATTATGACCATTTGAATTTCTCGAGAGCTTCCGTTGTTCAATTTTTAGCGTCTCGATATGTGATGCCCCTAAATCGGACATTCGAGTGAAAATTTATGACCATTTAAATTTCTCGAGCGCTTATGATGTTCAATTTTTAGCGTCTCGATATGTGATGCGCCTGAATCGGATATCCGAGTGAAAAGTTATGACTATGTTAATATCTCAAGAGCTTCCGTTGTTCAATTACGAGCGTGTCGATATATTATGCGCCTGAATCTAACCTCCGTGTCAAAATTTATGACCATTTGATTTTCTTGAGACCTTATGTGTTCAATTTCGAACGTCTCGACATATTATGCACCCAAATCAGACCTCCGTGTGAAAAATTATGACCATTTGAATTTTTTGAGAGCTTCCGTTGTTCAATTTCGAGCGTCTCGACATATTATGCGTCCGAATCGGACATCCGTGTGAAAAGTTATGACCATTTGAATTTCTCGAGAGCTTCCGTTGTTCATTTTCGAGCGACACCATATATTATGCACCTGAATCGGACATACGTGTGAAAAGTTATGACCTTTTGAATTTCTCGATAGCTTCCGTTTTCAATTTCGAGCGTCTCGATATATTATGCACTTGAATCGGACCTCCGTGTGAAAAATTGACCATTTGAATTTTTTGAGAGCTTCCGTTGTTCAATTTCGAGCGTCTCGACATATTATGCGTCCGAATCCGACATCCATGTGAAAAGTTATGTCCATTTGAATTTCTCGAGAGCTTCCGTTGTTCAATTTTTAGCGTCTCGATATGTGATGCGCCAGAATCGAACATTCTAGTGAAAAGTTATGACCATTTGAATTTCTCGAGAGCTTCCGATTTTCGATTTTTAGCGTCTCGATATGTGATGCGCCTGAATCGGACATCCGAGTGAAAAGTTATGACTATTTGAATTTCTCGGAAGCCTCTATTGTTCAATTTCAAGCGTCTCGATATATTATGCGCCTGAATAGGACATTCGTGTGAAAAGTTATGACCATTTGAATTTCTCGAGAGCTTCCGTTATTCAATTTCGAGCGTCTCGACATATTATGCGTCCGAATCGGACTTCCGTGTGAAAAGCTTTGACCATTTGAATTTCTCGAGAGCTTCCGTTGTTCAATTTTTAGCGTCTCGATATGTGATGCGCCTGAATCGAACATTGGAGTGAAAAGTTATGACCATTTGAATTTCTCGAGAGCTTCCGATTTTCGATTTTTAGCGTCCCGATATGTGATGCGCCTGAATCTGACCTCTGTGTCAAAAGTTATGACCATTTGATTTTCTCGACACCTTCCGTTTTCAATTTCGAGTGTCTCGATATATTATGCACCTGAATCGGACCTTTGTGTGAAAAATTATGACCATTTGAATTTCTCGAGAGCTTCCGTTGTTCAATTTCGAGCGTCTTAATATATTAAGCGCCGGAATCGGACCTCCGAGTGAAAAGTTATGACCATTTGAATTTCTCGAGAGCTTCCGTTATTCAATTTCGAACGTCTCGACATATTATGCACTTGAATCGGACATCCGTGTGAAAAGTTATGACCTTTTGAATTTCTCGAGAGCTTCTGTTGTTCAATTTCCAGCGTCTCGATATATTATGCGCCTGAATCTAACCTCCGTGGGAAAAGTTATGACCATTTGAATTTCTCGAGAGCTTCCGTTGTTTAATTTCGAGTGTCTCGACATATAATGCGCCCGATTCGAACATTCGTGTGAAAAGCTATAACCATTTGAAATTCTCGAGAGCTTCCGTTGTTCAATTTTTAGCGTCTCGATATGTGATGCGCCTGAATCGAACATTCGAGTGAAAAGTTATGACCATTTGAATTTCTCGAGAGCTTCCGATTTTCGATTTTTAGCGTCCCGATATGTGATGCGCCTGAATCTGACCTCTGTGTCAAAAGTTATGACCATTTGATTTGCTCGACACCTTCCGTTTTCAATTTCGAGTGTCTCGATATATTATGCACCTGAATCGGACCTTTGTGTGAAAAATTATGACCATTTGAATTTCTCGAGAGCTTCCGTTGTTCAATTTCGAGCGTCTTAATATATTAAGCGCCGGAATCGGACCTCCGAGTGAAAAGTTATGACCATTTGAATTTCTCGAGAGCTTCCGTTATTCAATTTCGAACGTCTCGACATATTATGCACTTGAATCGGACATCCGTGTGAAAAGTTATGACCTTTTGAATTTCTCGAGAGCTTCTGTTGTTCAATTTCCAGCGTCTCGAAATATTATGCGCCTGAATCTAACCTCCGTGGGAAAAGTTATGACCATTTGAATTTCTCGAGAGCTTCCGTTGTTTAATTTCGAGTGTCTCGACATATAATGCGCCCGATTCGGACATTCGTGTGAAAAGCTATAACCATTTGAAATTCTCGAGAGCTTCCGTTGTTCAATTTTTAGCGTCTCGATATGTGATGCGCCTGAATCGGACATTCAAGTGAAATGTTATGACCATTTGAATTTCTCGGGAGCATCCGTTGTTCAATTTCTAGCTTCCCGATATGTGATGCGCCTAAATCTGACCTCCGTGTCAAATGTTATGACCATTTGATTTGCTCGAGACCTTCCGTTTTTAATTTCGTGCGTCTTGATATATTATGCACCTGAATCGGACCTCCGTGTGAAAAATTTTGACCATTTGAATTTCTAGAGAGCTTCCGTTGTTCAATTTCGAGCGTCTCGATATATTAAGCGGCGGAATCGATCCTCCGAGTGAAAAGTTATGACCATTTGAATTTCTTGAGAGCTTCCGATTTTTAATTTTTAGTGTCTCGATATGTGATGCGCCTGAATCGGACATCCGAGTGAAAAGTTATAACCACTGGAATTTCTCGAGAGCTTCCGTTATTCAATTTCGAACGTCTTGACATATTATGCGCTTGAATCAAACATCCGTGTGAAAAGTTATGACCATTTGAATTTCTCGAGAGCTTCCGTTGTTCATTTTCGAGCGTCTAGATATATTATGCACCTGAATCGGACATACGTGTCAAAAGTTATGAACTTTTGAATTTCTCGAGAGCTTCCGATGTTCAATTTCCAACGTCTCGATATAATATGCGCTTAAATCTGACCTCCGTGGGAAAAGTTATGACCATTTGAATTTCTCGAGAGCTTCCGTTGATTAATTTCGAGTGTGTCGACATATTATGCGCCCGAATCGGACTTCCGTGTGAAAAGCTTTGACCATTTGAATTTCTCGAGAGCTTCCGTTGTTCAATTTTTAGCGTCTCGATATGTGATGCGCCTGAATCGAACATTCGAGTGAAAAGTTATGACCATTTGAATTTCTCGAGAGCTTCCGATTTTCGATTTTTAGCGTCTCGATATGTGATGCGCCTGAACCGGACATCCGAGTGACAAGTTATGACTATTTGAATTTCTCGGAAGCTTCCGTTGTTCAATTACGAGCGTCTCGACATATTATGCACCTGAATCTGACCTCCGTGTCAAAAGTTATGACCATTTGATTTTCTTGAGACCTTCCATTTTCAATTTCGAGCGCCTCGATATATTATGCACCTAAGTCGGACCTCCGTGTGAAAAATTATGACCATTGGAATTTCTCGAGAGCTTCCGTTGTTCAATTTCGAGCGTCTCGACATATTATGCGTCCGAATCGGACATCCGTGTGAAAAGTTATGACCATTTGAATTTGTCGAGAGCTTCCGTTGTTCAATTTTTAGCGTCTTGATATGTGATACGCCTGAATCGGACATCCGAGTGAAAAGTTATAACCATTTGAATTTCTCGGGAGCATCCGTTGTTCAATTTCTAGCGGCCCGATATGTGATGCGCCTGAATCTGACCTCCGTGTCAAATGTTATGACCATTTGATTTGCTCGAGACCTTCCGTTTTCAATTTCGTGCGTCTCGATATATTATGCACCTGAATCCGACCTCCGTGTGAAAAATTATGACCATTTGAATTTCTAGAGAGCTTCCGTTGTTCAATTTCGAGCGTCTTAATATATTAAGCGCCGGAATCGGACCTCCGAGTGAAAAGTTATGACCATTTGAATTTCTCGAGAGCTTCCGTTATTCAATTTCGAACATCTCGACATATTATGCGCTTGAATCGGACATCCGTGTGAAAAGTTATGACCTTTTGAATTTCTCGAGAGCTTCCGTTATTCAATTTCGAACGTCTCGACATATTATGCGCCTGAATCGAACATCCGTGTGAAAAATTATGACCATTTGAATTTCTAGAGAGCTTCCGTTGTTCAATTTCGAGCGTCTCGATATATTATGCGTCGGAATCGATCCTTTGAGTGAAAAGTTATGACCATTTGAATTTCTCGAGAGCTTTCGTTGTTTAATTTCGAGTGTCTCGACATATTATGCGCCCGAATCGGACATCCGAGTGAAAAGCTTTGCTCATTTGAATTTCTCGAGAGCTTCCATTGTTCAATTTTTAGCGTCTCGATATGTGATGCGCCTGAATCGGACATTCGAGTGAAAAGTTATGACCATTTGATTTTCTCGAGAGCTTCCGATTATCGATTTTTAGCGTCTCGATATGTGATGCACCTGAATCGGGCATCCGAGTGAAAAGTTATGACTATTTGAATTTCTCGGGAGCTTCCGTTGTTAATTTATGAGCGTCTTGATATATTATGCGCTTGAATCTGACCTCCGTGTCAAAAGTTATGACCATTTGATTTTCTCGAGACCTTTCGTTTTCAATTTCGGGCGTCCCGATATATTATGCACCTGAATCGGACCTCCGTGTGAAAAATTATGACCATTTGAATTTCTCGAGAGCTTCTATTGTACAATTTCGAGCGTCTCGGTATATTAAGCGTCGGAATCGAACCTCCGAGTGAAAAGTTATGATGACCATTTGAATTTCTCGAGAGCTTCAGTTGTTCAATTTCGAGCGTCTTGATATTGGATACGCCAGAATCGGACATCCGTGTGAAAAGTTCTGACCATTTGAATTTCTCGAGAGCTTTCGTTGATCATTTTCAAGCGTCTCGATATATTATGCACCTGAATCAGACATCCGTGTGAAAAGTTATGACCATTTGAATTTCTCGAGAGCTTCCGTTGTACAATTTCCAGCGTCTCGATATATTATGCGCCTGAATCTGACCTCCGTGTGAAAAGTTATGACCATTTGAATTTATCAAGAGCATACGTTGTTCAATTTCGAGCGTCCCGATATGTGATTCGTCTGAATCCAACATCCGATTGATAAGTTATGACCATTTAATTTCTCGAGAGCTTACGTTGTTCAATTTCGAGTGTATCGAAATATTATGCGCCCGAATCGGACATCCGTGTGAAAAGTTACGACCATTTGAATTTCTCGAGAGCTTCCGTTGTTCAATTTTTAGCGTCTTGATATGTGATGTGCCTTAATCGGATATCCGAGTGAAAAGTTATGACCATTTGAATTTCTCGGAAGCTTCCGTTGTTCAATTTCGAGCGTCCCGATATGTGATGCGTCAAAATCGAACATCTGATTGAAAAGTTATTACCATTTGAATTTCTCGAGAGCTTCCGCTGTTCAATTCCGAGCGTCACTATATGTGATGCGTTTGAATCGGACTTCCGAGTGAAAAGTTATGACCATTTGAATTTCTCGAGAGCTTCCGTTGTTCAATTTCGAGCGTCTCGATATATTATGCGCTTGAATCGGACCTCCGAGTGAAAAGTTATGACCATTTGAATTTCTCGGGAGCTTCCGTTGTTCCATTTCGAGCGTCTCGACATATTATGCGTCGGAATCGGACATCCGTCTAAAAAGCTATGACCATTTGAATTTCTCGAGAGCTTCCGATGTTCGATTCTTAGTGTCTCGATATGTGATGCGCCTGAATCGGACATCCGAGTGAAACGTTATGACTATTTGACTTTCTCGGGAGCTTCCGTTGTTCAATTACGAGCGTCTCGATATACTATACGCCTGAATCAGACCTCCGTGTGAAAAATTATGACCATTTGAATTTTTTGAGAGCATCCGTTGTTCAATTTCGAGCGTCTCGACATATTATGCGTTCGAATCGGACATCCTTGTGAAAAAGCTATGACAATTTGAACTTGTCGAGAGCTTCCGTTGTTCAATTTTTAGCGTCTTGATATGTGATATGCCTGAATCAGACATCCGAGTGAAAAGTTATAACCATTTGAATTTTTCGGGAGCTTCCGTTGTTCAATTTCGAGCGTCTTGACATATTATGCGTCCGAATCGTACATCCGTGTGAAATGTTATGACCATTTGAATTTCTCGAGAGCTTTCGTTGTTCATTTTCCAGCGTCTCGATATATTATGCACCTGAATCGGACATCCGTGTCAAAAGTTATGACCATTTCAATTTCTCGAGAGCTTCCGTTGTACAATTTCCAGCGTCTTGATATATTATGCGCCTGAATCTGACCTCCGTGTGAAAAGTTATGACCATTTGAATTTCACGAGACATTCTGTTGTTCAGTTTCGAGTGTCTCGATATATTATGCGCCCGAATCGGATATCCGTCTGAAAAGCTATCACCATTTGAATTTCTCGAGAGCTTCCGATGTTCGATTCTTAGTGTCATGATATGTGATGCGCCTGAATCGAACATCCGAGTGAAAAGTAATGACCATTTGACTTTCTCAAGAGCTTACGTTGTTCAATTTCGAGTGTCTCGACATATTATGCGCCCGAATCGGACATCCGTGTGAAAAGTTATGACCATTTGAATTTCTCGAGAGCTTCCGTTGTTCAATTTTTTGCGTCTCGATATGTGATGCGCCTGAATCGGACATTCGAGCGAAAAGTTATGACAATTTAAATTTCTCGAGAGCTTCCGTTGTTCAATTTTTTGCGTCTCGATATGTGATGCGCCTGAATCGGACATTCGAGTGAAAAGTTATGACCATTTGAATTTCTCGGGAGCTTCCGTTGTTCAATTTCGAGCGTGTCGATACATTATGCGCTTGAATCGGACCTCCGAGTGAAAAGTTATGACCATTTGAATTTCTCGAGAGCTTCCGTTGTTCAATTTCGAGTGTCTCGACATATTATGCACCCGAATTGGACATCTGTGTGAAAAGTTATGACCATTTGAATTTCTCGAGAGCTTCCGTTGTTCTATTTTTTGCGTCTCGATATGTGATGCGCCTGAATCGGACGTTCGAGTGAAAAATTATGACAATTTGAATTTCTCGAGAGCTTCCGTTGTTCAATTTTTTGCGTCTTGATATGTGATTCGTTTGAATCCGACATTCGAGTGAAAAGTTATGACCATTTGAATTTCTCGGGAGCTTCCGTTGTTCAATTTCGAACGTCCCGATATGTGATGCGTCTGAATCGAGCATCCGATTGAAAAGATATGACCATTTGAATTTCTCGAGAGCTTCTGCTGTTCAATTTCAAGCGTCACTATATGTGATGCACCGAAATCGGTCATCCGAGTTAAAAGTTATGACCATTTGAATTTCTCAAGAGCTTCCACTGTTAAATTTCGAGCGTCTCGATATATTATGCGTTTGAATCGGACCTCCGAGTGAAAAGTTATGACCATTTGAATTTCTCGAGAGCTTCCGTTGTTCAATTTCGAGCGTGTCGATATATTATGCGCCTGAATCGGACCTCCGAGTGAAAAGTTATAACCATTTGAATTTTTCGGGAGTTTCCGTTGTTCAATTTCGAGCGTCTTGACATATTATGCGTCCGAATCGTACATCCGTGTGAAATGTTATGACCATTTGAATTTCTCGAGAGCTTTCGTTGTTCATTTTCCAGCGTCTCGATATATTATGCACCTGAATCGGACATCCGTGTGAAAAGTTATGACCATTTCAATTTCTCGAGAGCTTCCGTTGTACAATTTCCAGCGTCTTGATATATTATGCGCCTGAATCTGACCTCCGTGTGAAAAGTTATGACCATTTGAATTTCACGAGACAATCCGTTGATCAATTTCGAGCGTCTCGATATATTATGCGCCGGAATCGGACCTCCGAGTGAAAAGTTATGACCATTTGAATTTCACGAGAGCTTTCGTTGTTCAATTTCAAGCGTCTCGATATATTATGCTCCTGAATCTGACCTCCGTGTGAAAAGTTATGACCATTTGAATTTCTCGATAGCTTCCGTTATTCAATTTCGAGTGTCTCGACATATTATGCGCCCGAATCGGACATCCGTGTGAAAAGCTATGACCATTTGAATTTCTCGAGAGCTTTCGTTGTTCAATTTTTTGCATCTCGATATGTAATGCGCCTGAGGCGGACATCTGAGTGAAAGTTATGACCATTTGAATTTCTCGAGAGCTTCCGTTGTTCAATTTTAAGCTCCTCGATATATTATGCGCCTGAATTTGACATCCAAGTTAAAAGTTATGACCATTTGAATTACTCGAGAGCTGTCGTTGTTCATTTTCGAGCGTCTCGATATATGATGCGCCTGAATCTGACCTCCGTGTGAAAAGTTATGACCATTTGAATTTCTCGAGAGCTTTCATTGTTCATTTTCGAGTGTCTCGATATATTATATACCTGAATCGGACATCCGTGAGAAAAGTTACGACCATTTGAATTTCTCGAGAGCTTCCGTTGTACAATTTCCAGCGTCTCGATATATTATGCGCCTGAATCTGACCTCCGTGTGAAAAGTTGTGACCATTTGAATTTCTCGAGAGCTTACGTTGTTCAATTTCGAGTGTCTCGACATATTATGCCCCCGAATTGGACATCCGTGTGAAAAGTTATGACCATTTGAATTTCTCGAGAGCTTCCGTTGTTCAATTTTTTGCGTCTCGATATGTGATGCGCCTGAATCGGACATTCGAGTGAAAAATTATGACAATTTGAATTTCTCGAGAGCTTCCGTTGTTCAATTTTTTGCGTCTCGATATGTGATGCGCCGGAATCCGACATTCGAGTGAAAAGTTATGACCATTTGAATTTCTCGGGAGCTTCCGTTGTTCAATTTCGAACGTCCCGATATGTGATGCGTCTGAATCGAGCATCCAATTGAAAAGATATGACCATTTGAATTTCTCGAGAGCTTCCGCTGTTCAATTTCAAGCGTCACTATATGTGATGCACCGAAATCGGTCATCCGAGTTAAAAGTTATGACCATTTGAATTTCTCAAGAGCTTCCACTGTTAAATTTCGAGCGTCTCGATATATTATGCGTTTGAATCGAACCTCCGAGTGAAAAGTTATGACCATTTGAATTTATCGAGAGCTCCCGTTGTTCAATTTCGAGCGTGTCGATATATTATGCGCCTGAATCGGACCTCCGAGTGAAAATTTATGACCATTTGAATTTCTCGAGAGCTTCTGTTGATCAATTTCGAGCGTCTCGATATATTATGCGCCAGAATCCGACCACCGAGTGAAAAGTTATGACCATTTGAATTTATCGAGAGCTTCCGTTGTTCAATTTCCAGCGTCTCGATATATTATGCGCCCCAATCCGACATCCGTGTGAAAAGCTCTGACCATTTGAATTTCTCGAGAGCTTCCGTTGTTCAATTTTTTGCGTCTGGATATGTGATGCCCCTGAATGGGACTTTCGAGTGACAAGTTATGACAATTTGAATTTCTCGAGAGCTTCCGTTATTCAATTTTTAGCGTCTCGATATGTGATGCGCCTGAGGCGGACATCCGAGTGAAAATTAATGGCCATTTGAATTTCTCGGGAGCTTCTGTTGTTTGATTTCTAGCGTCCCGTTATGTGATACGCCTGAATCGGACATCTGATTGAAAAGTCATAACCATTTGAATTTCTCGGGAGCTTCCGTTGTTCAATTTCGATCGTCTCGACATATTATGCGTCCTATTCGGACATCCGTGTGAAAAGATATGACCATTTGAATTTCACGAGAGCTTCCCTTGTTCATTTTCGAGCGTCTCGATATATTATGCACCTGAATCGGACATCCGTGTAAAAAGTTATGACCATTTGAATTTCTCGAGAGCTTCGGTTGTTCAATTTCCAGCGTCTCGATATATTATGCACCTGAATATGACCTCCGTGTGAAAAGCTCTGACCATTTGAATTTCTCGAGAGCTTCTGTTGTTCAATTTTTTGCGTCTGGATATGTGATGCGCCTGAATCGGACATCTGATTGAAAAGTTATAACCATTTGAATTTCTCGGGAGCTTCCGTTGTTCAATTTCGAGCGTCTCGACATATTATGCGTCGGAATCGGACATCCGTGTGAAAAGATATGACCATTTGAATTTCTCGAGAGCTTCCGTTGTTCAATTTCCAGCGTCTCAATATATTATGCGCCTGAATCTGACCTCCGTGTGAAAAGTAATGACCATTTGAATTTCTCGAGAGCTTCCGTTGTTCAATTTCCAGCGTCTCAATATATTATGCGCCTGAATCTGACCTCCGTGTGAAAAGTAATGACCATTTGAATTTCTCGGGAGCTTCCGTTGTTCAATTTCGAGTGTCTCGACATATTATGCGCCCGAATCAAACATTCGTCTGAAACGCTATGACCATTTGAATTTCTCGAGAGCTTCTGTTATTCAATTTCGAGTGTCTCGACATATTATTTGCCCGTATCGGACATCCGTGTGAAAAGTTATGACCATTTGAATTTCTCGAGAGCTTCCGTTGTACAATTTCCAGCGTTTCGATATATTATGCGCCTGAATCTGACTTCCGTGTGAAAAGTTGTGACCATTTGAATTTCTCGAGAGTTTACGTTATTCAATTTCGAGTTTCTCGACATATTATGCGCCCGAATCGCACATCCGTGTGAAAAGTTATGACCATTTGAATTTCTCGAGTGCTTCCGGTTTTCAGTTTTTTGCGTCTCGATATGTGATGCACCTGAATCGAACATTCGAGTGAAAAGTTATGACAATTTGAATTTCTTGAGAGCTTCCGTTGTTCAATTTTTTGCGTCTCGATATGTGATGCGCCTTAATCGGACATTCGAGTGAAAAGTTATGACCATTTGAATTTCTCGGGAGCTTCCGTTGTTCAATTTCGAACGTCCCGATATGTGATGCGTCTGAATCGAGCATCGGATTGAAAAGTTATGACCATTTGAATTTCTCGAGAGCTTCCGCTGTTCAATTTCGAGCGTCACTATATGTGATGCACCGAAATCGGTCACCCGAGTTAAAAGTTATGACCATTTGAATTTCTCAAGAGCTTCCACTGTTAAATTTCGAGCGTCTCGATATATTATGCGTTTGAATCGGACCTCCGAAAGAAAAGTTATGACCATTTGAATTTCTCGAGAGCTACCGTTGTTCATTTTTTAGCGTCTCGATATATGATGCGCCTGAATCTGACCTCCGTGTGAAAAGTTATGACCATTTGAATTTCTCGAGAGCTTTCATTGTTCATTTTCGAGCGTCTCGATATATTATATACCTGAATCGGACATCCGTGAGAAAAGTTACGACCATTTGAATTTCTCGAGAGCTTCCGTTGTACAATTTCCAGCGTCTCGATATATTATGCGCCTGAATCTGACCTCCGTGTGAAAAGTTGTGACCATTTGAATTTCTCGAGAGCTTACGTTGTTCAATTTCGAGTGTCTCGAAATATTATGCACCCGAATCGGACATCCGTGTGAAAAGTTATGACCATTTGAATTTCTCGAGAGCTTCCGTTGTTCAATTTTTTGCGTCTCGATATGTGATGCGCCTGAATCGGACATTCGAGTGAAAAATTATGACAATTTGAATTTCTCGAGAGCTTCCGTTGTTCAATTTTTTGCGTCTCGATATGTGATGCGCCTGAATTGGACATTCGAGTGAAAAGTTATGACCATTAGAATTTCTCGGGAGCTTCCGTTGTTCAATTTCGAACATCCCGATATGTGATGCGTCTCGATATGGATGATGTCTAATAGGAAATGTTCGATCTGCGTCACCCGGTGAATCATGTTTTTTTGCAAAGTTTGGTTGAGGTTTTGCATGCCTAGCAAATGAAAACATGCTGGTGTCGGTCGAAACACAACTTCGGTTCATCTCGAACGAAAAAACCTAGCCGACCTACATTGTAAATTTTTACGGCAACACCGTACAAAAAAGCATCCTCTACCGTAAAAAAATATTATCGGCCAGCGTTTGTAAAAAAAATTGTCCAAAGTCGGCAGGAAAATAACAGTCGCGACTTTACAACGACCGATGTCGGTTATTGTATTGAATAATATTTGGATGATTTCTAATAGGAAATGTTCGATCTGCGTCACCCGGTGATTTTTTTGTAGACCTCGATCGCCAAACATTCCTTGCAGACGTCGGCTACCATTGTTTTCGATCAGTATCGGGCAATCGTGTTTTTTTTTTTTGCAGAGGTTTGTTAGTGTTTTCCATGCCTAGCAAATGAAAACATGCCGGTGTCGGTCGAAACACAACATCGGTTGAGCTCGAACGAAAAAACCTAGCCGACCTACGTTGTAAATTTTTACGTCAACACCGAACAAAAAAGCATCCTCTGCCGTACCAAAATATTATCGGCCAGCGTTTGTAAAAAAAATTGCGCAATGTCGGCTGGAAAATATCAGTCGCGGCTTTACAACGACCGATGTCGGTTATTGTATTTTGTATTAAATCCCTGAATAATATATGGATGATGTCTAATAGGAAATGTTCGATCTGCGTCCCCCGGTGAATCATGTTTTTTTGCAAAGTTTGGTTGATGTTTTGCATGCCTAGCAAATGAAAACATGCTGGTGTCGGTCGAAACACAACTTCGGTTCATCTCGAACGAAAAAACCTAGCCGACCTACATTGTAAATTTTTACGGCAACACCGTACAAAAAAGCATCCTCTACCGTAAAAAAATATTATCGGCCAGCGTTTGTAAAAAAAATTGTCCAAAGTCGGCAGGAAAATATCAGTCGCGACTTTACAACGACCGATGTCGGTTATTGTATTGAATAATATTTGGATGATTTCTAATAGGAAATGTTCGATCTGCGTCACCCGGTGATTTTTTTGTAGACCTCGATCGCCAAACTTTCCTTGCAGACGTCGGCTACCATTGTTTTTGATCAGTATCGGGCAATCGTGTTTTTTTTTTTGCAGAGGGTTGTTAGTGTTTTCCATGCCTAGCAAATGAAAACATGCCGGTGTCGGTCGAAACACAACATCGGTTGAGCTCGAATGAAAAAACCTAGCCGACCTACGTTGTAAATTTTTACGTCAACACCGAACAAAAAAGCATCCTCTGCCGTACAAAAATATTATCGGCCAGCGTTTGTAACAAAAATTGCGCAATGTCGCCTGGAAAATATCAGTCGCGGCTTTACAACGACCGATGTCGGTTATTGTATTTTGTATTAAATCCCTGAATAATATATGGATGAGGTCTAATAGGAAATGTTCGATCTGCGTCACCCGGTGAATCATGTTTTTTTGCAAAGTTTGGTTGATGTTTTGCATGCCTAGCAAATGAAAACATGCTGGTGTCGGTCGAAACACAACTTCGGTTCATCTCGAACGAAAAAACCTAGCCGACCTACATTGTAAATTTTTACGGCAACACCGTACAAAAAAGCATCCTCTACCGTAAAAAAAATATTATCGGCCAGCGTTTGTAAAAAAAATTGTCCAAAGTCGGCAGGAAAATATCAGTCGCGACTTTACAACGACCGATGTCGGTTATTGTATTGAATAATATTTGGATGATTTCTAATAGGAAATGTTCGATCTGCGTCACCCGGTGATTTTTTTGTAGACCTCGATCGCCAAACTTTCCTTGCAGACGTCGGCTACCATTGTTTTTGATCAGTATCGGGCAATCGTGTTTTTTTTTTTGCAGAGGGTTGTTAGTGTTTTCCATGCCTAGCAAATGAAAACATGCCGGTGTCGGTCGAAACACAACATCGGTTGAGCTCGAATGAAAAAACCTAGCCGACCTACGTTGTAAATTTTTACGTCAACACCGAACAAAAAAGCATCCTCTGCCGTACAAAAATATTATCGGCCAGCGTTTGTAACAAAAATTGCGCAATGTCGCCTGGAAAATATCAGTCGCGGCTTTACAACGACCGATGTCGGTTATTGTATTTTGTATTAAATCCCTGAATAATATATGGATGAGGTCTAATAGGAAATGTTCGATCTGCGTCACCCGGTGAATCATGTTTTTTTGCAAAGTTTGGTTGATGTTTTGCATGCCTAGCAAATGAAAACATGCTGGTGTCGGTCGAAACACAACTTCGGTTCATCTCGAACGAAAAAACCTAGCCGACCTACATTGTAAATTTTTACGGCAACACCGTACAAAAAAGCATCCTCTACCGTAAAAAAAATATTATCGGCCAGCGTTTGTAAAAAAAATTGTCCAAAGTCGGCAGGAAAATATCAGTCGCGACTTTACAACGACCGATGTCGGTTATTGTATTGAATAATATTTGGATGATTTCTAATAGGAAATGTTCGATCTGCGTCACCCGGTGATTTTTTTGTAGAACTCGATCGCCAAACTTTCCTTGCAGACGTCGGCTACCATTGTTTTCGATCAGTATCGGGCAATCGTGTTTTTTTTTTGCAGAGGGTTGTTAGTGTTTTCCATGCCTAGCAAATGAAAACATGCCGGTGTCGGTCGAAACACAACATCGGTTGAGCTCGAACGAAAAAACCTAGCCGACCTACGTTGTAAATTTTTACGTCAACACCGAACAAAAAAGCATCCTCTGCCGTACTAAAATATTATCGGCCAGCGTTTGTAAAAAAAATTGCGCAATGTCGGCTGGAAAATATCAGTCGCGGCTTTACAACGACCGATGTCGGTTATTGTATTTTGTATTAAATCCCTGAATAATATATGGATGATGTCTAATAGGAAATGTTCGATCTGCGTCCCCCGGTGAATCATGTTTTTTTGCAAAGTTTGGTTGATGTTTTGCATGCCTAGCAAATGAAAACATGCTGGTGTCGGTCGAAACACAACTTCGGTTCATCTCGAACGAAAAAACCTAGCCGACCTACATTGTAAATTTTTACGGCAACATCGTACAAAAAAGCATCCTCTACCGTAAAAAAATATTATCGGCCAGCGTTTGTAAAAAAAATTGTCCAAAGTCGGCAGGAAAATATCAGTCGCGACTTTACAACGACCGATGTCGGTTATTGTATTGAATAATATTTGGATGATTTCTAATAGGAAATGTTCGATCTGCGTCACCCGGTGATTTTTTTGTAGACCTCGATCGCCAAACTTTCCTTGCAGACGTCGGCTACCATTGTTTTCGATCATTATCGGGCAATCGTGTTTTTTTTTTGCAGAGGGTTGTTAGTGTTTTCCATGCCTAGCAAATGGAAACATGCCGGTGTCGGTCGAAACACAACATCGGTTGAGCTCGAATGAAAAAACCTAGCCGACCTACGTTGTAAATTTTTACGTCAACACCGAACAAAAAAGCATCCTCTGCCGTACAAAAATATTATCGGCCAGCGTTTGTAAAAAAAATTGCGCAATGTCGCCTGGAAAATATCAGTCGCGGCTTTACAACGACCGATGTCGGTTATTGTATTTTGTATTAAATCCCTGAATAATATATGGATGAGGTCTAATAGGAAATGTTCGATCTGCGTCACCCGGTGAATCATGTTTTTTTGCAAAGTTTGGTTGATGTTCTGCATGCCTAGCAAACGAAAACATGCTGGTGTCGGTCGAAACACAACTTCGGTTCATCTCGAACGAAAAAACCTAGCCGACCTACATTGTAAATTTTTACGGCAACACCGTACAAAAAATCATCCTCTACCGTAAAAAAAATATTATCGGCCAGCGTTTGTAAAAAAAATTGTCCAAAGTCGGCAGGAAAATATCAGTCGCGACTTTACAACGACCGATGTCGGTTATTGTATTGAATAATATTTGGATGATTTCTAATAGGAAATGTTCGATCTGCGTCACCCGGTGATTTTTTTGTAGAACTCGATCGCCAAACTTTCCTTGCAGACGTCGGCTACCATTGTTTTCGATCAGTATCGGGCAATCGTGTTTTTTTTTTGCAGAGGGTTGTTAGTGTTTTCCATGCCTAGCAAATGAAAACATGCCAGTGTCGGTCGAAACCCAACATCGGTTGAGCTCGAACGAAAAAACCTAGCCGACCTACGTTGTAAATTTTTACGGCAACACCGTACAAAAAAACATCCTCTACCGTAAAAAAAATATTATCGGCCAGCGTTTGTAAAAAAAATTGTCCAAAGTCGGCAGGAAAATATCAGTCGCGACTTTACAACGACCTATGTCGGTTATTGTATTGAATAATATTTGGATGATTTCTAATAGGAAATGTTCGATCTGCGTCACCCGGTGATTTTTTTGTAGACCTCGATCGCCAAACTTTCCTTGCAGACGTCGGCTACCATTGTTTTCGATCAGTATCGGGCAATCGTTTTTTTTTTTTGCAGAGGGTTGTTAGTGTTTTCCATGCCTAGCAAATGAAAACATGCCGGTGTCGGTCGAAACACAACATCGGTTGAGCTCGAACGAAAAAACCTAGCCGACCTACATTGTAAATTTTTACGTCAACACCGAACAAAAAAGCATCCTCTGCCGTACAAAAATATTATCGGCCAGCGTTTGTAAAAAAGAATTGCGCAATGTCGGCTGGAAAATATCAGTCGCGGCTTTACAACGACCGATGTCGGTTATTGTATTTTGTATTAAATCCCTGAATAATATATGGATGATGTCTAATAGGAAATGTTCGATCTGCGTCACCCGGTGAATCATGTTTTTTTGCAAAGTTTGGTTGATGTTTTGCATGCCTAGCAAATGAAAACATGCTGGTGTCGGTCGAAACACAACTTCGGTTCATCTCGAACGAAAAAACCTAGCCGACCTACATTGTAAATTTTTACGGCAACACCGTACAAAAAAGCATCCTCTACCGTAAAAAAAATATTATCGGCCAGCGTTTGTAAAAAAAATTGTCCAAAGTCGGCAGGAAAATATCAGTCGCGACTTTACAACGACCGATGTCGGTTATTGTATTGAATAATATTTGGATGATTTCTAATAGGAAATGTTCGATCTGCGTCACCCGGTGATTTTTTTGTAGACCTCGATCGCCAAACTTTCCTTGCAGACGTCGGCTACCATTGTTTTCGATCAGTATCGGGCAATCGTGTTTTTTTTTTGCAGAGGGTTAATAGTGTTTTCCATGCCTAGCAAATGAAAACATGCCGGTGTCGGTCGAAACACAACATCGGTTGAGCTCGAATGAAAAAACCTAGCCGACCTACGTTGTAATTTTTTACGTCAACACCGAACAAAAAAGCATCCTCTGCCGTACAAAAATATTATCGGCCAGCGTTTGTAAAAAAAAATTGCGCAATGTCGGCTGGAAAATATCAGTCGCGGCTTTACAACGACCGATGTCGGTTATTGTATTTTGTATTAAATCCCTGAATAATATATGGATGATGGCTAATAGGAAATGTTCGATCTGCGTCACCCGGTGAATCATGTTTTTTTGCAAAGTTTGGTTGATGTTTTGCATGCCTAGCAAATGAAAACATGCTGGTGTCGGTCGAAACACAACTTCGGTTCATCTCGAACGAAAAAACCTAGCCGACCTACATTGTAAATTTTTACGGCAACACCGTACAAAAAAGCATCCTCTACCGTAAAAAAAATATTATCGGCCAGCGTTTGTAAAACAAATTGTCCAAAGTCGGCAGGAAAATATCAGTCGCGACTTTACAACGACCGATGTCGGTTATTGTATTGAATAATATTTGGATGATTTCTAATAGGAAATGTTCGATCTGCGTCACCCGGTGATTTTTTTGTAGACCTCGATCGCCAAACATTCCTTGCAGACGTCGGCTACCATTGTTTTCGATCAGTATCGGGCAATCGTGTTTTTTTTTTTTTGCAGAGGTTTGTTAGTGTTTTCCATGCCTAGCAAATGAAAACATGCCGGTGTCGGTCGAAACACAACATCGGTTGAGCTCGAACGAAAAAACCTAGCCGACCTACGTTGTAAATTTTTACGTCAACACCGAACAAAAAAGCATCCTCTGCCGTACAAAAGTATTATCGGCCAGCGTTTGTAAAAAAAATTGCGCAATGTCGGCTGGAAAATAACAGTCGCGGCTTTACAACGACCGATGTCGGTTATTGTATTTTGTATTAAATCCCTGAATAATATATGGATGATGTCTAGTAGGAAATGTTCGATCTGCGTCACCCGGTGAATCATGTTTTTTTGCAAAGTTTGGTTGATGTTTTGCATGCCTAGCAAATGAAAACATGCTGGTGTCGGTCGAAACACAACTTCGGTTCATCTCGAACGAAAAAACCTAGCCGACCTACATTGTAAATTTTTACGGCAACACCGTACAAAAAAGCATCCTCTACCGTAAAAAAATATTATCGGCCAGCGTTTGTAAAAAAAATTGTCCAAAGTCGGCAGGAAAATATCAGTCGCGACTTTACAACGACCGATGTCGGTTATTGTATTGAATAATATTTGGATGATTTCTAATAGGAAATGTTCGATCTGCGTCACCCGGTGATTTTTTTGTAGACCTCGATCGCCAAACATTCCTTTTAGACGTCGGCTACCATTGTTTTCGATCAGTATCGGGCAATCGTGTTTTTTTTTGCAGAGGGTTGTTAGTGTTTTCCATGCCTAGCAAATGAAAACATGCCGGTGTCGGTCGAAACACAACATCGGTTGAGCTCGAACGAAAAAACCTAGCCGACCTACGTTGTAAATTTTTACGTCAACACCAAACAAAAAAGCATCCTCTGCCGTACAAAAATATTATCGGCCAGCGTTTGTAAAAAAAAATTACGCAATGTCGGCTGGAAAACATCAGTCGCGGCTTTACGACGACCGATGTCGGTTATTGTATTTTGTACTAAATCCCTGAATAATATATGGAGGATGTCTAATAGGAAATGTTCGATCTGCGTCACCCGGTGAATCATGTTTTTTTGCAAAGTTTGGTTGATGTTTTCCATGCCTAGCAAATGAAAACATGCTGGTGTCGGTCGAAACACAACTTCGGTTCATCTCGAACGAAAAAACCTAGCCGACCTACATTGTAAATTTTTACGGCAACACCGTACAAAAAAGCATCCTCTACCGTAAAAAAAAATTATCGGCCAGCGTTTGTAAAAAAAATTGTCCAAAGTCGGCAGGAAAATATCAGTCGCGACTTTACAACGACCGATGTTGGTTATTGTATTGAATAATATTTGGATGATTTCTAATAGGAAATGTTCGATCTGCGTCACCCGGTGATTTTTTTGTAGACCTCGATCGCCAAACTTTCCTTGCAGACGTCGGCTACCATTGTTTTCGATCAGTATCGGGCAATCGTGTTTTTTTTTTGCAGAGGTTGGTTAGTGTTTTCCATGCCTAGCAAATGAAAACATGCCGGTGTCGGTCGAAACACAACATCGGTTGAGCTCGAACGAAAAAACCTAGCCGACCTACGTTGTAAATTTTTACGTCAACACCGAACAAAAAAGAATCCTCTGCCTAGCAAATGAAAACATGCTGGTGTCGGTCAACACACAACTTCGGATCATCTCGAACGAAAAAACCTAGCCGACCTACATTGTAAATTTTTAGGGCAACACCGTACAAAAAAGCATCCTCTACCGTAAAAAAAATATTATCGGCCAGCGTTTGTAAAAAAAATTGTCCAAAGTCGGCAGGAAAATATCAGTCGCGACTTTACAACGACCGATGTCGGTTATTGTATTGAATAATATTTGGATGATTTCTAATAGGAAATGTTCGATCTGCGTCACCCGGTGATTTTTTTGTAGACCTCGATCGCCAAACTTTCCTTGCAGACGTCGGCTACCATTTTTTTCGATCAGTATCGGGCAATCGTGTTTTTTTTTTCGCAGAGGGTTGTTAGTGTTTTCCATGCCTAGCAAATGAAAACATGCCGGTGTCGGTCGAAACACAACATCGGTTGAGCTCGAACGAAAAAACCTAGCCGACCTAAAGTGTAAATTTTTACGTCGACACCGAACAAAAAAGCATCCTCTGCCGTACAAAAGTATTATCGGCCAGCGTTTGTAAAAAAAATTGCGCAATGTCGGCTGGAAAATAACAGTCGCGGCTTTACAACGACCGATGTCGGTTATTGTATTTTGTATTAAATCCCTGAATAATATATGGATGATGTCTAATAGGAAATGTTCGATCTGCGTCACCCGGTGAATCATGTTTTTTTGCAAAGTTTGGTTGATGTTTTGCATGCCTAGCAAATGAAAACATGCTGGTGTCGGTCGAAACACAACTTCGGTTCATCTCGAACGAAAAAACCTAGCCGACCTACATTGTAAATTTTTACGGCAACACCGTACAAAAAAGCATCCTCTACCGTAAAAAAAATATTATCGGCCAGCGTTTGTAAAAAAAATTGTCCAAAGTCGGCAGGAAAATATCAGTCGCGACTTTACAACGACCGATGTCGGTTATTGTATTGAATAATATTTGGATGATTTCTAATAGGAAATGTTCGATCTGCGTCACCCGGTGATTTTTTTGTAGACCTCGATCGCCAAACTTTCCTTGCAGACGTCGGCTACCATTGTTTTCGATCAGTATCGGGCAATCGTTTTTTTTTTTTGCAGAGGGTTGTTAGTGTTTTCCATGCCTAGCAAATGAAAACATGCCGGTGTCGGTCAAAACACAACATCGGTTGAGCTCGAACGAAAAAACCTAGCCGACCTACCTTGTAAATTTTTACGTCAACACCGAACAAAAAAGCATCCTCTGCCGTACAAAATATTATCGGCCAGCGTTTGTAAAAAAGAATTGCGCAAAGTCGGCTGGAAAATATCAGTTGCGGCTTTACAACGACCGATGTCGGTTATTGTATTTTGTATTAAATCCCTGAATAATATATGGATGATGTCTAATAGGAAATGTTCGATCTGCGTCACCCGGTGAATCATGTTTTTTTGCAAAGTTTGGTTGATGTTTTGCATGCCTAGCAAATGAAAACATGCTGGTGTCGGTCGACACACAACTTCGGTTCATCTCGAACGAAAAAACCTAGCCGACCTACATTGTAAATTTTTACGGCAACACCGTACAAAAAAGCATCCTCTACCGTAAAAAAAATATTATCGGCCAGCGTTTGTAAAAAAAATTGTCCAAAGTCGGCAGGAAAATATCAGTCGCGACTTTACAAGGACCGATGTCTGTTATTGTATTGAATAATATTTGGATGATTTCTAATAGGAAATGTTCGATCTGCGTCACCCGGTGATTTTTTTGTTGACCTCGATCGCCAAACTTTCCTTGCAGACGTCGGCTACCATTGTTTTCGATCAGTATCGGGCAATCGTTTTTTTTTTTTGCAGAGGGTTGTTAGTGTTTTCCATGCCTAGCAAATGAAAACATGCCGGTGTCGGTCAAAACACAACATCGGTTGAGCTCGAACGAAAAAACCTAGCCGACCTACCTTGTAAATTTTTACGTCAACACCGAACAAAAAAGCATCCTCTGCCGTACAAAAATATTATCGGCCAGCGTTTGTAAAAAAGAATTGCGCAAAGTCGGCTGGAAAATATCAGTTGCGGCTTTACAACGACCGATGTCGGTTATTGTATTTTGTATTAAATCCCTGAATAATATATGGATGATGTCTAATAGGAAATGTTCGATCTGCGTCACCCGGTGAATCATGTTTTTTTGCAAAGTTTGGTTGATGTTTTGCATGCCTAGCAAATGAAAACATGCTGGTGTCGGTCGAAACACAACTTCGGTTCATCTGAACGAAAAAACCTAGCCGACCTACATTGTAAATTTTTACGGCAACACCGTACAAAAAAGCATCCTCTACCGTAAAAAAAATATTATCGGCCAGCGTTTGTAAAAAAAATTGTCCAAAGTCGGCAGGAAAATATCAGTCGCGACTTTACAACGACCGATGTCGGTTATTGTATTGAATAATATTTGGATGATTTCTAATAGGAAAAGTTCGATCTGCGTCACCCGGTGATTTTTTTGTAGACCTCGATCGCCAAACTTTCCTTGCAGACGTCGGCTACCATTTTTTTCGATCAGTATCGGGCAATCGTGTTTTTTTTTTGCAGAGGGTTGTTAGTGTTTTCCATGCCTAGCAAATGAAAACATGCCGGTGTCGGTCGAAACACAACATCGGTTGAGCTCGAACGAAAAAACCTAGCCGACCTACGTTGTAAATTTTTACGTCAACACCGAACAAAAAAGCATCCTCTGCCTAGCAAATGAAAACATGCTGGTGTCGGTCGACACACAACTTCGGTTCATCTCGAACGAAAAAACCTAGCCGACCTACATTGTAAATTTTTACGGCAACACCGTACAAAAAAGCATCCTCTACCGTAAAAAAATATTATCGGCCAGCGTTTGTAAAAAAAATTGTCCAAAGTCGGCAGGAAAATATCAGTCGCGACTTTACAAGGACCGATGTCTGTTATTGTATTGAATAATATTTGGATGATTTCTAATAGGAAATGTTCGATCTGCGTCACCCGGTGATTTTTTTGTTGACCTCGATCGCCAAACTTTCCTTGCAGACGTCGGCTACCATTGTTTTCGATCAGTATCGGGCAATCGTTTTTTTTTTTTGCAGAGGGTTGTTAGTGTTTTCCATGCCTAGCAAATGAAAACATGCCGGTGTCGGTCAAAACACAACATCGGTTGAGCTCGAACGAAAAAACCTAGCCGACCTACCTTGTAAATTTTTACGTCAACACCGAACAAAAAAGCATCCTCTGCCGTACAAAAATATTATCGGCCAGCGTTTGTAAAAAAGAATTGCGCAAAGTCGGCTGGAAAATATCAGTTGCGGCTTTACAACGACCGATGTCGGTTATTGTATTTTGTATTAAATCCCTGAATAATATATGGATGATGTCTAATAGGAAATGTTCGATCTGCGTCACCCGGTGAATCATGTTTTTTTGCAAAGTTTGGTTGATGTTTTGCATGCCTAGCAAATGAAAACATGCTGGTGTCGGTCGAAACACAACTTCGGTTCATCTCGAACGAAAAAACCTAGCCGACCTACATTGTAAATTTTTACGGCAACACCGTACAAAAAAGCATCCTCTACCGTAAAAAAAATATTATCGGCCAGCGTTTGTAAAAAAAATTGTCCAAAGTCGGCAGGAAAATATCAGTCGCGACTTTACAACGACCGATGTCGGTTATTGTATTGAATAATATTTGGATGATTTCTAATAGGAAATGTTCGATCTGCGTCACCCGGTGATTTTTTTGTAGACCTCGATCGCCAAACATTCCTTGCAGACGTCGGCTACCATTGTTTTCGATCAGTATCGGGCAATCGTGTTTTTTTTTTTGCAGAGGTTTGTTAGTGTTTTCCATGCCTAGCAAATGAAAACATGCCGGTGTCGGTCGAAACACAACATCGGTTGAGCTCGAACGAAAAAACCTAGCCGACCTACGTTGTAAATTTTTACGTCAACACCGAACAAAAAAGCATCCTCTGCCGTACAAAAGTATTATCGGCCAGCGTTTGTAAAAAAAATTGCGCAATGTCGGCTGGAAAATAACAGTCGCGGCTTTACAACGACCGATGTCGGTTATTGTATTTTGTATTAAATCCCTGAATAATATATGGATGATGTCTAGTAGGAAATGTTCGATCTGCGTCACCCGGTGAATCATGTTTTTTTGCAAAGTTTGGTTGATGTTTTGCATGCCTAGCAAATGAAAACATGCTGGTGTCGGTCGAAACACAACTTCGGTTCATCTCGAACGAAAAAACCTAGCCGACCTACATTGTAAATTTTTACGGCAACACCGTACAAAAAAGCATCCTCTACCGTAAAAAAATATTATCGGCCAGCGTTTGTAAAAAAAATTGTCCAAAGTCGGCAGGAAAATATCAGTCGCGACTTTACAACGACCGATGTCGGTTATTGTATTGAATAATATTTGGATGATTTCTAATAGGAAATCTTCGATCTGCGTCACCCGGTGATTTTTTTGTAGACCTCGATCGCCAAACATTCCTTTTAGACGTCGGCTACCATTGTTTTCGATCAGTATCGGGCAATCGTGTTTTTTTTTTGCAGAGGGTTGTTAGTGTTTTCCATGCCTAGCAAATGAAAACATGCCGGTGTCGGTCGAAACACAACATCGGTTGAGCTCGAACGAAAAAACCTAGCCGACCTACGTTGTAAATTTTTACGTCAACACCGAACAAAAAAGCATCCTCTGCCGTACAAAAATATTATCGGCCAGCGTTTGTAAAAAAAAATTACGCAATGTCGGCTGGAAAACATCAGTCGCGGCTTTACGACGACCGATGTCGGTTATTGTATTTTGTACTAAATCCCTGAATAATATATGGAGGATGTCTAATAGGAAATGTTCGATCTGCGTCACCCGGTGAATCATGTTTTTTTGCAAAGTTTGGTTGATGTTTTGCATGCCTAGCAAATGAAAACATGCTGGTGTCGGTCGACACACAACTTCGGTTCATCTCGAACGAAAAAACCTAGCCGACCTACATTGTAAATTTTTACGGCAACACCGTACAAAAAAGCATCCTCTACCGTAAAAAAAATATTATCGGCCAGCGTTTGTAAAAAAAATTGTCCAAAGTCGGCAGGAAAATATCAGTCGCGACTTTACAAGGACCGATGTCTGTTATTGTATTGAATAATATTTGGATGATTTCTAATAGGAAATGTTCGATCTGCGTCACCCGGTGATTTTTTTGTTGACCTCGATCGCCAAACTTTCCTTGCAGACGTCGGCTACCATTGTTTTCGATCAGTATCGGGCAATCGTTTTTTTTTTTTGCAGAGGGTTGTTAGTGTTTTCCATGCCTAGCAAATGAAAACATGCCGGTGTCGGTCAAAACACAACATCGGTTGAGCTCGAACGAAAAAACCTAGCCGACCTACCTTGTAAATTTTTACGTCAACACCGAACAAAAAAGCATCCTCTGCCGTACAAAAATATTATCGGCCAGCGTTTGTAAAAAAGAATTGCGCAAAGTCGGCTGGAAAATATCAGTTGCGGCTTTACAACGACCGATGTCGGTTATTGTATTTTGTATTAAATCCCTGAATAATATATGGATGATGTCTAATAGGAAATGTTCGATCTGCGTCACCCGGTGAATCATGTTTTTTTGCAAAGTTTGGTTGATGTTTTGCATGCCTAGCAAATGAAAACATGCTGGTGTCGGTCGAAACACAACTTCGGTTCATCTTGAACGAAAAAACCTAGCCGACCTACATTGTAAATTTTTACGGCAACACCGTACAAAAAAGCATCCTCTACCGTAAAAAAAATATTATCGGCCAGCGTTTGTAAAAAAAATTGTCCAAAGTCGGCAGGAAAATATCAGTCGCGACTTTACAACGACCGATGTCGGTTATTGTATTGAATAATATTTGGATGATTTCTAATAGGAAAAGTTCGATCTGCGTCACCCGGTGATTTTTTTGTAGACCTCGATCGCCAAACTTTCCTTGCAGACGTCGGCTACCATTTTTTCGATCAGTATCGGGCAATCGTGTTTTTTTTTTGCAGAGGGTTGTTAGTGTTTTCCATGCCTAGCAAATGAAAACATGCCGGTGTCGGTCGAAACACAACATCGGTTGAGCTCGAACGAAAAAACCTAGCCGACCTACGTTGTAAATTTTTACGTCAACACCGAACAAAAAAGCATCCTCTGCCTAGCAAATGAAAACATGCTGGTGTCGGTCGACACACAACTTCGGTTCATCTCGAACGAAAAAACCTAGCCGACCTACATTGTAAATTTTTACGGCAACACCGTACAAAAAAGCATCCTCTACCGTAAAAAATATTATCGGCCAGCGTTTGTAAAAAAAATTGTCCAAAGTCGGCAGGAAAATATCAGTCGCGACTTTACAAGGACCGATGTCTGTTATTGTATTGAATAATATTTGGATGATTTCTAATAGGAAATGTTCGATCTGCGTCACCCGGTGATTTTTTTGTTGACCTCGATCGCCAAACTTTCCTTGCAGACGTCGGCTACCATTGTTTTCGATCAGTATCGGGCAATCGTTTTTTTTTTTTGCAGAGGGTTGTTAGTGTTTTCCATGCCTAGCAAATGAAAACATGCCGGTGTCGGTCAAAACACAACATCGGTTGAGCTCGAACGAAAAAACCTAGCCGACCTACCTTGTAAATTTTTACGTCAACACCGAACAAAAAAGCATCCTCTGCCGTACAAAAATATTATCGGCCAGCGTTTGTAAAAAAGAATTGCGCAAGTCGGCTGGAAAATATCAGTTGCGGCTTTACAACGACCGATGTCGGTTATTGTATTTGTATTAAATCCCTGAATAATATATGGATGATGTCTAATAGGAAATGTTCGATCTGCGTCACCCGGTGAATCATGTTTTTTTGCAAAGTTTGGTTGATGTTTTGCATGCCTAGCAAATGAAAACATGCTGGTGTCGGTCGAAACACAACTTCGGTTCATCTCGAACGAAAAAACCTAGCCGACCTACATTGTAAATTTTTACGGCAACACCGTACAAAAAAGCATCCTCTACCGTAAAAAAATATTATCGGCCAGCGTTTGTAAAAAAAATTGTCCAAAGTCGGCAGGAAAATATCAGTCGCGACTTTACAACGACCGATGTCGGTTATTGTATTGAATAATATTTGGATGATTTCTAATAGGAAATGTTCGATCTGCGTCACCCGGTGATTTTTTTGTAGACCTCGATCGCCAAACATTCCTTGCAGACGTCGGCTACCATTGTTTTCGATCAGTATCGGGCAATCGTGTTTTTTTTTTTTGCAGAGGTTGTTAGTGTTTTCCATGCCTAGCAAATGAAAACATGCCGGTGTCGGTCGAAACACAACATCGGTTGAGCTCGAACGAAAAAACCTAGCCGACCTACGTTGTAAATTTTTACGTCAACACCGGAACAAAAAAGCATCCTCTGCCGTACAAAAGTATTATCGGCCAGCGTTTGTAAAAAAAATTGCGCAATGTCGGCTGGAAAATAACAGTCGCGGCTTTACAACGACCGATGTCGGTTATTGTATTTTGAATTAAATCCTGAATATTTAATATGGATGATGTCTAGGTAGGAAATGTTCGACTCCTGCCGTCACCCGCGTGAATCATGTTTTTTTTGCAAGTTTGGTTGAGTGTTTTGCATGCCTAGCAAATGAAAACATGCTGGTGTCGGTCGAAACACAACTTCGG
>NW_021144039.1:0-33359 GCF_004193775.1 Glycine soja
AAAACAGCATCCCCTACCGTAAAAAAATATTTCGGCCAACGTTTGTAAAAAAGCCTGTGCAATGTCGGCTGGAAAATAGAAGTCTCGGCTATTTCACGACTTATGTTGGCTGTTGTTTTGTCTATTCAATCCCTGAATAATATTTGGATGATGTCGATTTGGAAATGTTCGATCGACGTAACCAGGTGATTTTTTTTTTAGACCTCGATCTGTAAACTTTCGTTGCTGATGTCAGTTAGGATTTTTTTCGATCAGTATCGGTGAATAAAATTTTTTTCCACGGTGGGCAAATGTTTTCCTTGCCGAGTAAATGAAAACATGCCGGTGTCGGCCAAAACACAACTTCGGTTGAGCTCGAACGAAAAAACCTAGCCGCCTAAATTGTAAATTTTTGCGACGACACCGAACAAAACAACATCCTCTACTGTAAAAAAATATTACGGCCAACGTTTGTAAAAAAGCCTGTGCAATGTCGGCTGGAAAATAGCAGTCTCGGCTCTTTCACGACTTATGTTTGCTGTTGTTTTGTCTATTCAATCCCTTAATAATATTTGGATGATGTCGATTTGGAAATGTTCGATCGACGTAACCAGGTGAGTTTTTTCTAGACCTCGATCTTTAAACTTTCTTTGCCGATGTCGGCTAGGATTTTTTTCGATCAGTATCGGTGAATAAATTCTTTTTCCACGGTGGGCAAATGTTTTCCTAGCCGAGTAAATGAAAACATGGCGGTGTCGGCCCAAACACTACTTCGGTTGAGCTCGAACGAAAAATTATAACCGCCCTACATTTTAAATTTTTACGGCAACACCGAACAAAAGAGCATCCTCTACCGTAAAAAAATATCATCGGCAGCGTTTAAAAAATAATTGCGCAATGTCGGCTGAAAAATATCAGTCGCGGCTTCACGACGATTGATGTCGGCTATTGTATTTTCTATTCAATCCCTGAATAATATTTGGATGATGTCTATTATTAAATGTCCGATCGGCGTCATCCGGTGATTCTTCTTTTTTAAACATCGATCGGTCATATTTCCTGGCCGACGTCGGCTAACATTTTTTTCGATCAGTATATGTCAATCATGTTTTTTTTCCGATGTTGGCTAATGCTTTTCTTGCCGAGTAAATGAAAACATGCAGGTGTCGGCCGAAACACAACTTCGATTGAGCTCGAACGAAAAAACCTTGCCGACCTACATTGTAAATTTTTACGGCAACACCGAACAAAACAGCATCCTCTACCGTAAAAAAATATTACGGCCAACGTTTGTAAAAAAGCCTGTGTAATGTCGGCTGGAAAATAGCAGTCTCGGCTGTTTCACGACTTATGTTGGCTGTTGTTTTGTCTATTCAATCCCTGAATAATATTTGGATGATGTCGATTTGGAAATGTTCGATCGACGTAACCAGGTGATTTTTTTTTAGACCTCGATCTTTAAACTTTCGTTGCCGATGTCGCCTAGGATTTTTTCCGATCAGTATCGGTGAATAAATTCTTTTTCCACGGTGGGCAAATGTTTTCCTTGCTGAGTAAATGAAAACATGGCGGTGTCGGCCGAAACACTACTTCGGTTGAGCTCGAACGAAAAATCCTAGCAGCCCTACATTTTAAATTTTTATGGCAACATCGAACAAAAGAGCATCCTCTACCGTAAAAAAATATCATCGGCAGCGTTTGTAAAATAATTGCGCAATGTCGGCTGAAAAATATCAGTCGCGGCTTCACGACGACCGATGTCGGCTATTGTATTTTCTATTCAATCCCTGAATAATATTTGGATGATGTCTATTATTAAATGTCCGATAGGCGTCATCCGGTGATTCTTCTCTTTTAAACATCGATCGGTCATCTTTCCTGGCCGACGTCGGCTAACATTTTTTTTTATCAGTATATGTCAATCATGTATTTTTTCCGATGTGGGCTAATGCTTTCCATGCAGAGTAAATGAAAACATGCCGGTGTCGGCCGAAACAAAACTTCGGTTGAGCTCGAACGAAAAATCCTAGCCGACCTACATTGTAAATTTTTACGGCAACACCCAACAAAAAAGCATCCTCTACCGTAAGAAAATATCATCGGCCAGCGTTTGTAAAATAATTGCGCAATGTCGGCTGAAAAATGGCAGTCTTGGCTATTTACCGACTTATGTTGGCTGTTGTTTTATCCATTCAATCCCTGAATAATATTTGCATGATGTCGATGAGGAAATGTTCGATCGGCGTCACCAGGTGATTTTCCTTTTAGACCTCGATCTGTTAACTTTCGTTGTCGATGTCGGCTAGGATTTTTTTCGATTAGTACCGGTGAATAAAGTTTTTTTCCGAGGTGGGAAAATGTTTTCCTTGCCGAGTAAATGAAAACATGGCGGTGTCGGCCGAAACTCAACTTCGGTTGAGCTCGAACGAAAAAACCTAGCCGACCTACATTGTAAATTTTAACGGCAACACCCAACAAAAAAGCATCCTCTACCGTAAAAAATATCATCGGCCAGCATTTGTAAAATAATTGCGCAATGTCGGCTGAAAAATATCAGTCGCGGCTTCACGACGACCGATGTCGGCTAATGTATTTTCTATTCAATCCCTGAATAATATTTGGATGATGTTTATTAGGAAATGTCCGATCGGCGTCATCCGGTGATGCTTCTTTTTTAAACATCGATCGGTCATCTTTCATGGCCGACGTCGGCTAACATAATTGTTTATGAGTATCGGTGAATCATGTCTTTTTCCGAGGTGGGCTAATGCTTTCCTTGCCGAGTAAATGAAAACATGCCGTTGTCGGCCGAAACACAACTTCGGTTGAGCTCGAACATGAAAACCTAGCCGACCTACATTGTAAATTTTACAGCAACACCGAACAAAAGAGCATCCGCTACCGTAAAAAAATATCATCGGCCAGCGTTTGTAAAATAATTGCGCAATGTCGGCTGAAAAATATCAGTCGCGGCTTCACAAAGACCGATGTCGGCTATTGTATTTTCTATTCAATCCCTGAATAATATTTGGATGATGTCTATTATTAAATGTCCGATCGGCGTCATCCGGTGATTCTTTGTTTTTTAAAAATCGATCGGTCATCTTTCCTGGCCGACGTCGGCTAATTTATTTTTCGATCAGTATATGTCTAATGAGGACATAACCAAGGACCAGAAGCACTTGAAGGTCCCATGACCAGAGGCAGACTTAAACAAGCCTCATAGAGACAAGGCTGGTCATTTGTATAGCTGCCATTGATGATGATTGAAGGCCCAAGTGGAGAAAGATGAAGGCCCAAGTGGAGAAAGATGAAGGCCCAGAGGCAGAGGCACTACCAAGACTACTAATTGTTGCTGAAGGTCCAAACTAACTTGAAGGCCCAAGTTAAATAAGTTTTTAGTTATAATTTATTTTTATTGTAATTTTGGCCCAAACTGTTTAGAAGGCCCATGTCTATTTTTTATCTTTTTGTTCAGATACACTATAAGTATTTGTTTTTGTTTTCAATAAAGGGACTTGATGAGAATCATGAAATTGGCCAAATACAGGCTAAAGGCCCAAGTGGAGAAGGACGAAGGCCCAAGTGGAGAAGGACAAAGCCCCCGAGCGGAGAAGGGTGAAGCGTCGTCCAAACCTTCGTAACCTGTATCAAACGTTCCGCCCCGTAAGGTTCACATCATCTGGTATCAGAGCTTCGGCTCTTGATACAGGTTCTGATGAGAATCATGAAACTGGCCAAATACAGGCTAAAGGCCCAAGTGGAGAAGAACGAAGGCCCAAGTGGAGAAGGACAAAGCCCCCGAGTGGAGAAGGATGAAGGCCCAAGTGGAGAAGGATGAAGGCCCAGAGGCAGAGACACTATCAAGACTATTAATTGTTGCTGAAGGCCCAAGTTAAATATATTTTTTAGTTATAATTTTTATTTATTGTAATTTTGGCCCAAACTATTTAGAAGGTCCATGTCTATTTTTATCTTTTAGTTCAGATACACTATAAGTATTGGTTTTTGTTTTGAATAAAAAAAACTTTTGGCATTTGATAAAATTTGGTGAGAGTTTCTCTCCGGGTTCCTTGTTGAACCAATTATCAGACTTATCAAGGTAATCCTTGTGGCGTCTACCCAGACTTATCTTCCTTCACCGGAAGTGGCGTCTACCCTGACTTATTTTCCTTCATTGGAAGTGGCGTCTACCCCGACTTATCTTCCTTCACCGGAAGTGGCGTCTACCCTGACTTATCTTCCTTCACTGGAAGTGGCGTCATCCAAATCTTCGTAGCCTGTATCAAACAATCCGCTCCTACTCAGGTTCACATCATCTGGTATCAGAGCTTCGGCTCTTGATACAGGTTCTATCCTATCCTATTATTTTTCTTTGTAATTTGTCCAGGTTCGTGTTTTGTCCTTGTTCTGTTATTTGCGTTTTTGTTTACGTCTTGTTTGGTTCTTGTTTGCATCTTGTGTTCTGTTATTTGCGTTTTGTTTACATCTTGTTTCGTTCTTGTTTGCGTCTTGTGTTCTGTTATTTGCGTTCTTGTTTACATCTTGTTTCGTTCTTGTTCTTGTTCTTGTCACGTTCTTGTTCTTGTTTCTTGTGTCTTTCACACTTTGTGTCAAAAAAAAGTTGCAAAAATTTTGAAAAAAAAAAGTGGCTGTTTGATCTTTGAACACGAAATTGAGGCATTTAGAGGTGTTTTTTTTTTAAAGAAAATCGTGGAACAAATCCCCTTATCTAGATGCTCCTCTGAATTCTGAGCGTTTTGATATATAGTGGGCCTCAAACGGACAACCGTAACAAAAGTTATGAGCATTTGAAGTTTAATTGTCATATCTGTTATCTTATCTATTATCCTATCTGCTATCTTATTTGTTATCATATATGTTATCCAAATTAAATCTAATTTGTTATCCAAATCTGATCTATTATCCAAATCAAATCAAATCAAATTTTTTATCCAAATCAGATTTGTTATCCAAATCTAATCTGTTATCCAAATCAAATCCAATCTGCTATCCAAATCAAGTCCAAGTTATTATCCCAAATCAAATCTGTTACTCTGATAATTATATTGTCTTTCCTTTTATTTTATATTACCTTGTGTGTCTAATTCGATCCATCCAGGAACTTAAGAGGGAGTGAGTGGTAAAAGGCAAGAGTGAAAACATCACACAAAAGCCTATATTGAGAGCATCAAACACGAGGGAACTACCATTAAAGAGAGAAACACGTGAGTAGAGTGTGGTGAGGTCCTGAATTTTTTTTAATTTACTGCAAAATTCTTTGTTCCTTAATCATGGCAAGAGCTGGTGACAATGGTGGTGTATATCATCAACTGGACGAATCTCAACGCTTATTTCTGGACGCGTGGACTACACAAATGCAACATTTGTTGAACCGTAACAAAGAAAAGCCCTACAGACGAATAGCCAAATCTTCCTCGTTTACTCTTAAACCTCTATCCCCTAGAGAAGTGTGTGATGACCAAATCAGAATGAGAGAAAAGAGAGAACAAGAGAAAGAAAATAGTGAGGCACCACAAAGGAATATGAAAAAGAAGAGTGATACACCCGAGGAAAAGAGTGATACACATAAGAGAGAGAGTGATACACATGAGAGAAAATTTAATTATTTTGCAGAGGCGAGTGAAGTGAGGAAAGTGTTACCTGCTCATGAACCACTCAATCTACAGTATTGCAAAGACAGTAAAATTTCTACTGATAATTCTAATGAGTTTACTATTTCTATTTCTCCTAGTGTTCAACCCTTATTGCAGGAATTTAAAAATGTCTTTCCTAAGGAGATTCCTCATGGACTGCCACCTTCAAGAGGCATAGAACATCAAGTTGATCTCCTCCCCGGAGCTTCATTGCCTAACAGGCCAACTTACAAAAGCAATCCCCAAGAGACTCAACGTAAGGATGCACATGCCAAAGTTCAGTATGTGAAAAGATTGTATGACCAAGTGAAGGTGCAAATTGCAAAGAAGAATGAAAGCTATGCCAAGCAAGTCAACAAGAAAAGGAAGGAAGTGGTACTTGAATCCGGTGATGATCCTAGACATTTGAGGACAAATGTTTTCCAAGAAGGAGGGAATGATGAGAATCATGAAACTGGCCAAATACAGGCTAAAGGCCCAAGTGGAGAAGAACGAAGGCCCAAGTGGAGAAGGACAAAGCCCCCGAGTGGAGAAGGATGAAGGCCCAAGTGAAGAAGGATGAAGGCCCAGAGGCAGAGACACTATCAAGACTATTAATTGTTGCTGAAGGCCCAAGTTAAATATATTTTTTAGTTATAATTTTTATTTATTGTAATTTTGGCCCAAACTATTTAGAAGGCCCATGTCTATTTTTATCTTTTAGTTCAGATACACTATAAGTATTGGTTTTTGTTTTGAATAAAAAAAAACTTTTGGACATTTGATAAAATTTGGTGAGAGTTTCTCTCTGAGTTCCTTGTTGAACCAATCTCAGACTTATCAAGGTAATCCTTGTGGCGTCTACCCTGACTTATCTTCCTTCACTGGAAGTGGCGTCATCCAAACCTCCGTAGCCTGTATCAAACGATCCACTCCTACTCAGGTTCACATCAGGTTCTATCCTATCCTATTATTTTTCTTTGTAATTTGTCTAGGTTCGTGTTTTGTCCTTGTTTTGTTATTTGCGTTTTTGTTTACATCTTGTTTCATTCTTGTTTGCGTCTTGTGTTCTGTTATTTGCATTCTTGTTCTTGTGTCTTTCACACTTTGTGTAAAAAAAAAAAGGTTGCAGAAATTTTGAAAAAAAAAAGTGGGCGTTTGATCTTTGAACACGGAATTGAGGCATTTAGAGGTGTTTTTTTGGAAAGAAAATTGTGGAACAAATCCCCTTATCTAGATTCTCCTCTGAATTCTGAGCGTTTTGATATATAGTGGGCCTCAAACAGACAACCGTAGCAAAAGTTATGAGCATTTGAAGTTTACTTGTCATATCTGTTATCTTATCTGTTATCTTATTTGTTATCATATATGTTATCCAAATCTGATCTATTATCCAAATCAAATCAAATCAAAAAAATTTATCCAAATCAGATTTGTTATCCAAATCTAATTTGTTATCCAAATCAAGCCCAAGTTGTTATCCCAAATCAAATCTGTTACTCTGATAATTATATTGTCTTTCCTTTTATTTTATATTACCTTGTGTGTCTAATTCGGTCCATCCAGGAACTTAAGAGGGAGTGAGTGGTAAAAGGCAAGAGTGAAAACATCACACAAAAGCCTATATTGAGAGCATCAAACACGAGTGAACTACCATCAAAGAAAGAAACACGTGAGTAGAGTGTGGTGAGGTCCTGCATTTTTTTTAATTTACTGCAAAATTCTTTGTTCCTTAATCATGGCAAGAGCTGGTGACAATGGTGGTGTATATCATCAACTGGACGAATCTCAACGCTTATTTCTGGACGCGTGGACTACACAAATGCAACGTTTGTTGAACCGTAACAAAGAAGAGCCCTACAGATGAATAGCCAAATCTTCCTCGTTTACTCTTAAACCTCTATCCCCTAGAGAAGTGTGTGATGACCAAATCAGAATGAGAGAAAAGAGAGAACAAGAGAAAGAAAATAGTGAGGCACCACAAAGGAATATGAAAAAGAAGAGTGATACACCCGAGGAAAAGAGTGATACACATAAGAGAGAGAGTGATACACATGAGAGAAAATTTAATTATTTTGCAGAGGCGAGTGAAGTGAGGAAAGTGTTACCTGCTCATGAACCACTCAATCTACAGTATTGCAAAGACAGTAAAATTTATACTGATAATTCTAATGAGTTTACTATTTCTATTTCTCCTAGTGTTCAACCCTTATTGCAGGAATTTAAAAATGTCTTTCCTAAGGAGATTCCTCATGGACTGCCACCTTCAAGAGGCATAGAACATCAAGTTGATCTCCTCCCCGGAGCTTCATTGCCTAACAGGCCAACTTACAAAAGCAATCCCCAAGAGATTCAACGTAAGGATGCGCATGCCAAAGTTGAGTATGTGAAAAGATTGTATGACCAAGTGAAGGTGCAAATTGAAAAGAAGAATAGGAAGGAAGTGGTACTTGAACCCGGTGATAATCCTGGACATTTGAGGACAAATGTTTTCCAAGAAGGAGGGAATGATGAGAATCATGAAATTGGCCAAATACAGGCTAAAGGCCCAAGTGGAGAAGGACAAAGTGATGAGGACATGACCAAGAGCAAGGGCAAGGATCCACTTGAAGGACTTGGAGGACCTATGACAAGGGCTAGAGCAAGGAAAGCCAAGGAAGCTCTTCAACAAGTGCTGTCCATACTATTTGAATACAAGCCCAAGTTTCAAGGAGAAAAGTCCAAGGTTGTGAGTTGTATCATGGCCCAAATGGAGGAGGACTAAATGACACCACTTTGTCTCAATTTTTAGAGTGTTTAGTTTGTCTAAATAATGGCCCAATCCTTGTAAAGTTGGCTGACCAAAAATATGTTTTGGGTTAATCAATTAAAAGGGCTTTAGTTAGGTTTAGTTCAAGTTGTAATAAGGGCCCAATTGGCAACCTAGGCATCAGCCTTTTGGGAGACCAAATGGTGGCTGACTTGTTGGCTGTTGGGGGTGACTTTTGGTTGCCACAATTTCAGTTACACTCAGCCATTAAGTTTTTTTTATTTCCCTAGGTTAATGGCATTAAGTTATTTTAATTCTAGGTTAGTGGGTCATTACTAAAATCTGCTGTAAAGCTTCTATATAAGCTGAACCATTTTATCAATAAACACAAGTTGAGTTTTATTCAGAAAATTAGAGTTTATCTCTTTTATCTTAGTGAGAGTGATTCTCCTAAATTCTTGAGTGATTCAAGAACACCCTGGCTGTATCAAAGGACTTTCACAACCTTTGTGTGTTGCCCTCGCTGGAAAGAGTGATTCTTTCCTTCCTATCATCTCCACCCTTGTTCTTTCAAACCACAATTCCAGAAAATCCACCTCTGCCCAAAATTATCTCGTGACCGTAACTCCCATTTTACACACTCAAATTAAGTGATTCTTGAGCCTAAATTGAATTTCAAAACGAGACCTTTCACCTCGTTTTGGAATCACCTCATTTGGAGCCCTGTAGCTTCCGTTATTGCCATTTCTATATTTCTGTCCAGCCACCACTTAACCTACGTTTTACCATCCCATTCATCCATTTTATGCCAGAAACCACCTTATTAAGACCCACGAAATTAACCACCTTATTTTCCATCCTTTCCTTAATCAATTTCCGCATTTTCCTTCAAGGTTTAATCCTAGACGATCCTAAGTCAGCCCTTGTGCCATGAGAGTTCATATCACAAAGCCCCCGAGCGGAGAAGGGTGAAGGCCCAAGTGGAGAAGGATGAAGGCCCAGAGGCAGAGACACTATCAAGACTATTAATTGTTGCTGAAGGCCCAAGTTAAATAAGTTTTTAGTTATAATTTATTTTTATTGTAATTTTGGCCCAAACTGTTTAGAAGGCCCATGTCTATTTTTATCTTTTTGTTCAGCTACACTATAAGTACTGGTTTTTGTTTTGAATAAGAAAACTTTTGGCATTTTGATAAAATTTGGTGAGAGTTTCTCTCCGGGTTCCTTGTTCAACCAATTATCAGACTTATCAAGGTAATCCTTGTGGCGTCTACCCAGACTTATCTTCCTTCACCGGAAGTGGCGTCTACCCTGACTTATCTTCCTTCACCGGAAGTGGCGTCTACCCTGACTTATCTTCCTTCATCGGAAGTGGCGTCATCCAAACCTTCGTAACCTGTATCAAACGTTCCGCCCCGTAAGGTTCACATCAGGACTTTTGGCATTTTGATAAAATTTGGTGAGAGTTTCTCTCCGGGTTCCTTGTTGAACCAATTATCAGACTTATCAAGGTAATCCTTGTGGCGTCTACCCTGACTTATCTTCCTTCACTGGAAGTGGCGTCATCCAAAACCTCCGTAGCCTGTATCAAACGATCCGCTCCTACTCAGGTTCGCATCATCTGGTATCAGAGCTTCGGCTCTTGATACAGGTTCTATCCTATCCTTTTTTTTTCTTCGTAATTTGTCTAGGTTCGTGTTTTTGTCCTTGTTTTGTTATTTGCGTTCTTGTTCTTGTTCTTGTTCTTGTCACGTTCTTGTTCTTGTTTCTTGTGTCTTTCAAACTTTGTGTCAAAAAAAAAATTGTTTGAGTTCTTGTTTCTTGTTCTTGTGCCTATCATATTGTATTCTGTCTTTTCTTCATAACTTTTGTTTCAGCCTATTCGAATTCTGTTTGGGGTAAAAATTGCCTAATTGCCGAATTGCTAAATTGTCAAATTTGCCTAATGATGATTGCCTATTGAACGAATTCTAATAGCTGAACGTCTGAAAAAAAAACAAAAAAATAGAGAAAAACAAAGAAACGAAAAAAAAAAGAAAGAAAGAAAGAGAAAGAGAAAAAAAAAAGGGAAACAGTTGCAAAAAAAAAGTTGCAAAAATTTTGAAAAAAAAAAGTGGGTGTTTGATCTTTGAATACGAAATTGAGGCATTTAGAGGTGTTTTTTTTGAAAGAAAATCGTGGAACAAATCCCCTTATCTAGATTCTCCTCTGAATTCTGAGCGTTTTGATATATAGTGGGCCTCAAACGGACAACTGTAGCAAAAGTTATGAGCATTTGAAGTTTACTTGTCCTATCTAATATCTTATCTGTTATCCTACCTAATATCTTATCTGTTATCCTACCTAATATCTTATCTGTTATCCTATCTATAATATCTTATTTGTTATCATATATGTTACCCAAATTAAGGCTCACCTGTTATCCAAATCCAATCTAATATATTATTATCCAAATCAAGTCCAAGTTGTTATCCCAAATCAAATCTGTTTGTGATCATTATATTGTCTTTCCTTTTATTTTATATTACCTTGTGCGTCTAATTTGGTCCATCCAGGAACTTAAGAGGAAACACGAGTGGTAAAAGGCAAGAGGGAATACATTACACAAAAGCCTATTGAGAGCATTAAACACGAGTGTACTACCATCTAAGAGTTAAACACGTGAGTAGAGTGTGAGGTCCTGAAACCTTAATAATTTTTATTGCACATTTTTTTTTCCTGTTGAATTATGGCTGGAGCAGGTGGTGGTGGTGACGAGTATCATCAGTTGGACGGCGCTCAACGTCTGTTACTGGATGCGATGAATGCACAGATGCAACGTTTGCTGGACCGTACCAATGAGGAGGTCTATGGACGACTAGAAGCTTTGGAGAACCAAGCCAATCAGAATGCTAGACGAAATATAGATGGGAATAGAGGTAACAATGGCGGTAATGACGGACCGAGGCAGAACCGGGTTGAGGGAGTAAAGCTCAATGTTCCTCCCTTCAAAGGTAGAAGTGATCCAGATGCCTACCTGGACTGGGAAATGAAGACTGAGCACATATTTGCCTGCAATGACTACACTGATGCGCAGAAAGTCAAGCTAGCAGCAGCTGAATTCTCCGACTATGCCCTTGTTTGGTGGCATAAATACCAAAGAGAAATGTTGAGAGAGGAACGGCGAGAGGTAGATACATGGACTGAGATGAAAAGGGTGATGAGAAAAAGGTATGTGCCCACTAGCTATAACAGAACCATGCGACAGAAACTCCAAGGGCTGTCCCAAGGGAATTTAACCGTGGAAGAATATTATAAAGAGATGGAAATGGCGTTAGTGAGGGCCAACATCGAAGAGGACTCCGAAGACACAATGGCTCGTTTCCTGAATGGTCTAAACCTTGAAATCAGAGATGTTGTTGAATTACAGGAGTATGTGGTGTTGGATGACTTGTTACATAGGGCGCTCCGGGTTGAACAGCAAATTAAAAGAAAAAGTGCAACAAGGAGGAACTCACCCAATACTTACAACCAAAACTGGGCCAACAGATCCAAGAAGGAGGGAGGTAATTCGATCCGACCTGCAGCCACATCCCCGCATGGAAAGTCAGCAACGCCCAGTGTAGGTGGAAGCAAACATAACACCTCCACTTCCTCATCCAATACTGGAACCAGAAACATAAAATGTTTCAAGTGCTTAGGCAGAGGACATATTGCTTCTGAATGTCCAACCAGGAGGACCATGATCATGAAGGCTGATGGAGAAATCACTAGTGAGTCTGAAATCAGTGAAGAAGAAGTGGAAGAAGAAGACTATGAGGAGGAAGCTATGCAGGGTGATATGTTGATGGTGAGAAGGCTGTTGGGAAATCAAATGCAGCCACTGGATGGCAATCAAAGAGAAAATATTTTCCACACCAGATGTGTAATTAATGGTAAGCTATGCTCTTTAATTGTTGATGGAGGAAGCTGTACCAATGTTGCAAGTTCCACATTAGTGACCAAACTGAATTTGGAAACTAAGCCCCATCCTACACCATACAAACTTCAGTGGCTTAGTGAAGATGAAGAGGTAAAAGTGACTCAACAGGTTGAGGTGTGTCTCACCATTGGGAGATATAATGACAAGGTGCTGTGTGATGTGGTCCCAATGGAAGCGACCCATGTGCTGTTAGGAAGACCGTGGCAGTATGATACCAAGGCAGTGCATGATGGCTTCACCAACAAAATCTCTTTCAAGCAAGCTGACAAGAAGATTGTTCTCAAACCGTTATCTCCTCAAGAGGTTTGTGAGGATCAGATAAAAATGAGAGAAAAGAAAAAGAGTGAGACACTTGAGAGGAAAAAGAGTGAGACACTTGAGAAGGAAAAGAGAGGAAAGAAAAAGAGTGAAACACTTGAGAGGGAAAAGAGAGAAAACAAAAAGAGTGAAACACTTGAGGGCAAACAGCTTTATTTAGCAACAAAGAGGGAGGTGAGGAGGGTGCTTTGTGCGAGACAACCCCTCTATTTATTGTTTTCTCAACGTCAGATGTTGCATGCTAACCCAATTGATGAATTTAAATTGCCTTCTAGTATTCAGTCTCTTCTGCAGGATTTTGATGATGTGTTTCCAGCAAGTGTACCAGATGGTTTGCCACCATTGAGGGGAATTGAGCATCACATTGATCTCATTCCAGGAGCGTCCTTGCCCAATCAGCCAGCTTATAGGAGCAACCCACAAGAAACTAAGGAGATTGAAAGGCAAGTATCCGAACTCCTGAGCAAAGGTTGGGTGAGAGATAGTATGAGTCCGTGCGCTGTACCTGTCATTCTAGTACCCCAAGAAGGACGGCTCATGGAGGATGTGTTCTGATTGTAGAGCCATAAACAACATCACCATCAAGTATAGGCACCCAATCCCCAGGTTAGATGATCTTCTTGATGAACTGTATGGTGCATGTGTGTTTTCTAAAATTGATTTGAAAAGTGGCTATAATCAGATTAGAATCAGAGAGGGAGATGAATGGAAAACTGCCTTTAAAACAAAATATGGTTTGTATGAGTGGATGGTTATGCCATTTGGTTTGACTAATGCACCTAGTACTTTCATGAGATTGATGAACCATGTTTTAAGGGAATTTATTGGGAAATTTGTGGTGGTGTACTTTGATGATATTCTTATCTATAGCACTAGTCTTGATTTGCATGTTCAACATTTGCAATCTGTTTTAAGTGTGCTTAGGAAAGAAAAATTGTATGCCAACCTAGAAAAGTGCTCCTTTTGTACTGATCATATGGTGTTTCTGGGTTTTGTTGTTAGTGCTGAGGGAGTTCGGGTGGATGTGGAAAAGGTTAAGGCCATCCAAGAATGGCCAACACCTAAGACCCTGAGTGAGGTGAGGGGATTTCATGGTTTAGCAAGTTTCTATAGGAGATTTGTTAAGGATTTTAGTACATTGGCTGCTCCTCTAACTGAAGTTGTTAAGAAGAATGTGGGTTTCAAATGGGGTAAGAAACAAGAAGAGGCCTTTGCTGCCCTCAAACATAGGTTAACTAATGCACCCATTCTTGCTATGCCTAATTTTGCAAAATCATTTGAAATTGAGTGTGATGCGTCAAATGTGGGTATTGGGGCTGTTTTATTGCAAGAGGGACATCCGATAGCTTATTTTAGTGAAAAGTTAGGAGCCGCTGCCCTTAACTATTCAACTTATGATAAGAAATTGTATGCTTTGGTTAGGGCTTTACAAACTTGGCAGCATTACCTATTACCCAAAGAGTTTGTCATCCATAGTGATCACGAGTCCTTAAAATACTTAAAAGGCCAAGGAAAGCTTAATAAGAGGCATGCTAAGTGGGTAGAGTTTTTAGAGCAATTTCCATATGTCATCAAACATAAAAAGGGGAAAGGGAATGTAGTGTGATATGAACCCACATGGCACAAGGGCTGATTTAGGATCGTCTAGGATTAAACCTTGATGGAAAATGCGGAAATTGATTAAGGAAAGGATGGAAAATAAGGTGGCTAATTTCGTGGGTCTTAATAAGGTGGTTCTTGGCATAAAATGGATGAATGGGATGGTAAAACGTAGGTTAAGTGGTGGCTGGACAGAAATATAGAAATGGCAATAACTGAAGCTACAGGGCTCCAAATGAGGTGATTCCAAAACGAGGTGAAAGGTCTCGTTTTGAAATTCAATTTAGGCTCAAGAATCACTTAATTTGAGTGCGTAAAATGGGAGTTATGGCCACGAGATAATTCTGGGCAGAGGTGGATTTTCTGGAATTGTGGTTTGAAAGAACAAGGGTGATGATGAAAGGAAGGAAAGAATCACTCTTTCCAGCAAGGGCAACACACAAAGGTTGTGAAAGTCCTTTGATACAGCCAAGGTGTTCTTGAATCACTCAAGAATTTAGGAGAATCACTCTCACTAAGATAAAAGAGATAAACTCTAATTTTCTGAATAAAACTCAACTTCTGTTTATTGATAAAATGGTTCAGCTTATATAGAAGCTTTACAACAGATTTTAGTAATGACCCACTAACCTAGAATTAAAATAACTTAATGCCATTAACCTAGGGAATTAAAAAAAACTTAATGGCTGAGTGTAACTGAAATTGTGGCAACCAAAAGTCACCCCCAATAGCCAACAAGTCAGCCACCATTTGGTCTCCCAAAAGGCTGATGCCTAGGTTGCCAATTGGGCCCTTATTACAACTTGAACTAAACCTAACTAAAGCCCTTTTAGTTGATTAACCCAAAACATATTTTTGGTCAGCCAACTTTACAAGGATTGGGCCATTATTTAGACAGACTAAACACTCTAAAATTGAAACAAAGTGGTGTCATTTAGTCCTCCTCCATTTGGGCCATGATACAACTCACAACCTTGGACTTTTCTCCTTGAAACTTGGGCTTGTATTCAAATAGTATGGACAGCACTTGTTGAAGAGCTTCCTTGGCTTTCCTTGCTCTAGCCCTTGTCATATGTCCTCCAAGTCCTTCAAGTGGATCCTTGCCCTTGCTCTTGGTCATGTCCTCATCATTCTCTCCCTCTTGAGAAGGATTTGTCCTCAAATCGGATTCTCCATCTGCATCAAAAAGAGATAAATCAGAGACATTGAAGGTGGAACTAACATTATACTCACCGGGCAGCTCAACTTTGTAAGCATTGTCATTGATTCTTTCAAGCACTTGAAATGGTCCATCTCCCCTTGGTTGAAGCTTTGATTTCCTTTGTTCCGGAAACCTTTCTTTTCTCATGTGCACCCAAACCCAATCTCCGGGTTCGAAGACAACCTTCTTTCTCCCTTTGTTGGCTTGTTTAGCATAGCTTTTATTTTTCCTCTCAATTTGATCTTTGACTCTCTTATGAAGCTTCTTCACATAGTCCGCCTTTGCTTGACCTTCTTTATGCTTAAAAACAGAAACATTAGGCAAAAGATCAAGAGGAGTTAGTGGATTAAAACCATAAACAACTTCAAAAGGAGAACAATTAGTGGTGCCATGAACAGCTCTATTGTAAGCAAATTCAACATGGGGTAAACAAGCTTCCCAAGTTTTTAAGTTATTCCTCAAAACTGTCCTAAGCAAAGTTCCCAAAGTCCTATTAACAACTTCCGTTTGCCCATCGGTTTGTGGGTGACAAGTGGTTGAAAATAACAATTTAGTGCCCAACTTGCTCCACAAAGTCCTCCAAAAATGCAAATCATCAAGCCTAGGTATAGGATGCCTATATTTAATGGTGATGTTATTAAGGGCTCTACAATCAGAACACATGCGCCATGTCCCATCCTTTTTAGGGACCAAAATCACTGGGACAGCACAAGGACTCGTACTATCTCTTACCCAACCTTTGCTAATGAGTTCATCCACTTGTCTTTGAATCTCTTTGGTTTCTTGTGAATTACTTCTATAGGCTGGCCTATTGGGCAAAGAAGCTCCCGGAATGAGATCAAATTGATGCTCAATTCCCCTCAAAGGTGGTAGTCCACTTGGCACATTTGGTGGAAACATGTCATGAAAATCCTGCAAAAGAGTTTTAACACTAGAAGGCACTTCAAAATCATCAAAAGTGTTAGTGGTCAAAATCTGATTTTTGCAAAACAAGATATAGAGTGACTGTTTAGCACGAAACAACCTCTTGACCTCACTTTTTGTGGCTAAATAGCTCTCCCTCACTTCAAGTGTTTCACTCTTCTTTTGTTCACTCTTTTTCCTCTCAAGTGTTTCCCTCTTTTTCTCACTCTCAAGTGTTTTGCTCACTTTTTCTTTTTCTCTTTTCTCTTGAAGAAGTTTTTCTCTCATTTTCTTTTGATCCTCACACACTTCTTGTGGACTCAATGGCTTGAGCACAATCTTTTTGTCTTGGTGCATGAAAGAGATCTTGTTGGTGTAACCGTCATGATTGGCTCTTTTATCAAATTGCCATGGTCTCCCCAAAAGTATGTGACTGGCCTCCATAGGAACAACATCACAAAGTACCTTATCATTGTATTTCCCAATGGAAACGTCCACTTCAACTTGCTGCCTCACTTGCACCTCCCCATCCTTACTAAGCCATTGAAGTTTGTATGGCCTAGGATGTGGTTTAGTAGCTAAATTTAGCTTTGACACTAATCTAGCACTAGCCACATTGGTGCAACTACCTCCATCAATGATCACCATGCACACCTTGCCATTGATTAAACATCTAGTGTGAAAGATGTTTTCTCTTTGGCTCTCCTCCTCATGCTTCAATTGACCACCAAGTAACCGCCTAATCATCAACAAATCTCCCTCCGGAGTCTCCTCTTCCTCTACGTACTCACTCTCCTCTTCCTCTTCAACATCAGATTCACTTATATATTCTCCATCTCTAAGAACCATGGACCTTTTGTTAGGGCACTCATAAGCATAGTGTCCTAGGCCTTGGCACTTGAAACACTTCACATCTCTACTCCTTTTAGAGGGTTCCTCTTGGGACTTTGAACGAGTTTTTGATGGGATAGGTGTGGAACTACTAGAAGTAGCAGCCCCATCTTTCTTACCTTTGTCTTTCCAACCAGAAGAATCAAAGTTGGTAAAACTCCTCTTAGCCACTCCCTTCCTTTTTAATTGTTGCTCCACTTGGATTGCTTTGTGAAGCAAATCATCCATTTCAACAAACTCCTGCAGCTCAACAATATCACGGATATCATTAGTCAAACCATTAAGAAATCGAGCCATAGTTACCTCCTCATCTTCTTCAATATTTGCTTGAATCATGAGCACATCCATTTCCTTGAAATACTCCTCAACCCCCTTGTTGCCTTGGGTTAGTTTTTGGAGCTTGAATTTCAAGTCCCTTGAGTAACTAGCCGGCACATACCGCTTCCTCATGATCTTTTTCATCTCCGTCCATGTATCAACCATTGGCTCTTCATTTCTTGCTCTCTCCTTTTGTAGCTTGTTCCACCACACAAGAGCATAGTCGGAAAACTCCGTGGCGGCAAGCTTCACCTTTTGGTCCTCCTCATAGTTGTTGCATGAGAAAACATGCTCTATTTTCATCTCCCACTCCAAGTAGGCCTCCGGATCATTCTTTCCTTTAAATGGAGGAATGTTGAGTTTAATACCATCAATTCGGTTTTGTCTAGGAACACCATCATTCCCTCTTCTCCTCCTTTCTTCTTCATTATGATCTCTATTCTCCATTTGATTCAACCTCTCATGGAGCGCATCATCTCGTTGTTTCATTAACCTCTCCAAATGTTGCATCAAAGCTTGCATTTGGAATTGCGAAAGCCCCACTCCATCATTAGGATTAGTACCTGACATCTCAAACAAACAAATCAAACGTAACAAGACAATTATAGTTGCTGTTTGAATACCTCACCCACTCAAGTGTATCACACAATTATGGCTTTTCTCTAATGAAACACTCTTGCCTTTTACCACTCTAATTCCCCTTGAGTTCTTAGGTAATTCAAGAGATTATGGCCACAACAAAGAACAATTCACCAATATGTGTAAGGTAAGGCTAGAGAGACAAGGAAAAGGTTAACCAAGAAAAAGGCTAACAATGTTTTTAGGCACAAATGAAGGAAATAAAATTCAGAATTTAGGAATTCAAGTAACAATCCTTCATGCAACCAATATATTACCTTAAAGAGATTTTTTTTAAAGTTCTTCAAGCATGAACCATTCAGCCCAATTTTTATTTTTATTTTTTTTTATTTTTGCTTATACGAAATTCTGCTTCTTTTTTTTTTTTTTTTTATAACAAAGAGATCAAAAGGCTTAACTTTTGCAATGGTTCAGCCTAAAAAAATATATATGAATAAGAAGGTAATATAAATGGCAAAGAGAATAAAGAAGGATGTTACCCAATATTTCCAGCAAAGGAAGTGTTGATCCTAGAACCGGAGCTCTGATTACCAAATGATATGAACCCACATGGCACAAGGGCTGATTTAGGATCGTCTAGGATTAAACCTTGATGGAAAATGCGAAAATTGATTAAGGAAAGGATGGAAAATAAGGTGGCTAATTTCGTGGGTCTTAATAAGGTGGTTCTTGGCATAAAATGGATGAATGGGATGGTAAAACGTAGGTTAAGTGGTGGCTGGACAGAAATATAGAAATGGCAATAACTGAAGCTACAGGGCTCCAAATGAGGTGATTCCAAAACGAGGTGAAAGGTCTCGTTTTGAAATTCAATTTAGGCTCAAGAATCACTTAATTTGAGTGCGTAAAATGGGAGTTATGGCCACGAGATAATTCTGGGCAGAGGTGGATTTTCTGGAATTGTGGTTTGAAAGAACAAGGGTGATGATGAAAGGAAGGAAAGAATCACTCTTTCCAGCAAGGGCAACACACAAAGGTTGTGAAAGTCCTTTGATACAGCCAAGGTGTTCTTGAATCACTCAAGAATTTAGGAGAATCACTCTCACTAAGATAAAAGAGATAAACTCTAATTTTCTGAATAAAACTCAACTTCTGTTTATTGATAAAATGGTTCAGCTTATATAGAAGCTTTACAACAGATTTTAGTAATGACCCACTAACCTAGAATTAAAATAACTTAATGCCATTAACCTAGGGAATTAAAAAAAACTTAATGGCTGAGTGTAACTGAAATTGTGGCAACCAAAAGTCACCCCCAATAGCCAACAAGTCAGCCACCATTTGGTCTCCCAAAAGGCTGATGCCTAGGTTGCCAATTGGGCCCTTATTACAACTTGAACTAAACCTAACTAAAGCCCTTTTAGTTGATTAACCCAAAACATATTTTTGGTCAGCCAACTTTACAAGGATTGGGCCATTATTTAGACAGACTAAACACTCTAAAATTGAAACAAAGTGGTGTCATTTAGTCCTCCTCCATTTGGGCCATGATACAACTCACAACCTTGGACTTTTCTCCTTGAAACTTGGGCTTGTATTCAAATAGTATGGACAGCACTTGTTGAAGAGCTTCCTTGGCTTTCCTTGCTCTAGCCCTTGTCATATGTCCTCCAAGTCCTTCAAGTGGATCCTTGCCCTTGCTCTTGGTCATGTCCTCATCATTCTCTCCCTCTTGAGAAGGATTTGTCCTCAAATCGGATTCTCCATCTGCATCAAAAAGAGATAAATCAGAGACATTGAAGGTGGAACTAACATTATACTCACCGGGCAGCTCAACTTTGTAAGCATTGTCATTGATTCTTTCAAGCACTTGAAATGGTCCATCTCCCCTTGGTTGAAGCTTTGATTTCCTTTGTTCCGGAAACCTTTCTTTTCTCATGTGCACCCAAACCCAATCTCCGGGTTCGAAGACAACCTTCTTTCTCCCTTTGTTGGCTTGTTTAGCATAGCTTTTATTTTTCCTCTCAATTTGATCTTTGACTCTCTTATGAAGCTTCTTCACATAGTCCGCCTTTGCTTGACCTTCTTTATGCTTAAAAACAGAAACATTAGGCAAAAGATCAAGAGGAGTTAGTGGATTAAAACCATAAACAACTTCAAAAGGAGAACAATTAGTGGTGCCATGAACAGCTCTATTGTAAGCAAATTCAACATGGGGTAAACAAGCTTCCCAAGTTTTTAAGTTATTCCTCAAAACTGTCCTAAGCAAAGTTCCCAAAGTCCTATTAACAACTTCCGTTTGCCCATCGGTTTGTGGGTGACAAGTGGTTGAAAATAACAATTTAGTGCCCAACTTGCTCCACAAAGTCCTCCAAAAATGCAAATCATCAAGCCTAGGTATAGGATGCCTATATTTAATGGTGATGTTATTAAGGGCTCTACAATCAGAACACATGCGCCATGTCCCATCCTTTTTAGGGACCAAAATCACTGGGACAGCACAAGGACTCGTACTATCTCTTACCCAACCTTTGCTAATGAGTTCATCCACTTGTCTTTGAATCTCTTTGGTTTCTTGTGAATTACTTCTATAGGCTGGCCTATTGGGCAAAGAAGCTCCCGGAATGAGATCAAATTGATGCTCAATTCCCCTCAAAGGTGGTAGTCCACTTGGCACATTTGGTGGAAACATGTCATGAAAATCCTGCAAAAGAGTTTTAACACTAGAAGGCACTTCAAAATCATCAAAAGTGTTAGTGGTCAAAATCTGATTTTTGCAAAACAAGATATAGAGTGACTGTTTAGCACGAAACAACCTCTTGACCTCACTTTTTGTGGCTAAATAGCTCTCCCTCACTTCAAGTGTTTCACTCTTCTTTTGTTCACTCTTTTTCCTCTCAAGTGTTTCCCTCTTTTTCTCACTCTCAAGTGTTTTGCTCACTTTTTCTTTTTCTCTTTTCTCTTGAAGAAGTTTTTCTCTCATTTTCTTTTGATCCTCACACACTTCTTGTGGACTCAATGGCTTGAGCACAATCTTTTTGTCTTGGTGCATGAAAGAGATCTTGTTGGTGTAACCGTCATGATTGGCTCTTTTATCAAATTGCCATGGTCTCCCCAAAAGTATGTGACTGGCCTCCATAGGAACAACATCACAAAGTACCTTATCATTGTATTTCCCAATGGAAACGTCCACTTCAACTTGCTGCCTCACTTGCACCTCCCCATCCTTACTAAGCCATTGAAGTTTGTATGGCCTAGGATGTGGTTTAGTAGCTAAATTTAGCTTTGACACTAATCTAGCACTAGCCACATTGGTGCAACTACCTCCATCAATGATCACCATGCACACCTTGCCATTGATTAAACATCTAGTGTGAAAGATGTTTTCTCTTTGGCTCTCCTCCTCATGCTTCAATTGACCACCAAGTAACCGCCTAATCATCAACAAATCTCCCTCCGGAGTCTCCTCTTCCTCTACGTACTCACTCTCCTCTTCCTCTTCAACATCAGATTCACTTATATATTCTCCATCTCTAAGAACCATGGACCTTTTGTTAGGGCACTCATAAGCATAGTGTCCTAGGCCTTGGCACTTGAAACACTTCACATCTCTACTCCTTTTAGAGGGTTCCTCTTGGGACTTTGAACGAGTTTTTGATGGGATAGGTGTGGAACTACTAGAAGTAGCAGCCCCATCTTTCTTACCTTTGTCTTTCCAACCAGAAGAATCAAAGTTGGTAAAACTCCTCTTAGCCACTCCCTTCCTTTTTAATTGTTGCTCCACTTGGATTGCTTTGTGAAGCAAATCATCCATTTCAACAAACTCCTGCAGCTCAACAATATCACGGATATCATTAGTCAAACCATTAAGAAATCGAGCCATAGTTACCTCCTCATCTTCTTCAATATTTGCTTGAATCATGAGCACATCCATTTCCTTGAAATACTCCTCAACCCCCTTGTTGCCTTGGGTTAGTTTTTGGAGCTTGAATTTCAAGTCCCTTGAGTAACTAGCCGGCACATACCGCTTCCTCATGATCTTTTTCATCTCCGTCCATGTATCAACCATTGGCTCTTCATTTCTTGCTCTCTCCTTTTGTAGCTTGTTCCACCACACAAGAGCATAGTCGGAAAACTCCGTGGCGGCAAGCTTCACCTTTTGGTCCTCCTCATAGTTGTTGCATGAGAAAACATGCTCTATTTTCATCTCCCACTCCAAGTAGGCCTCCGGATCATTCTTTCCTTTAAATGGAGGAATGTTGAGTTTAATACCATCAATTCGGTTTTGTCTAGGAACACCATCATTCCCTCTTCTCCTCCTTTCTTCTTCATTATGATCTCTATTCTCCATTTGATTCAACCTCTCATGGAGCGCATCATCTCGTTGTTTCATTAACCTCTCCAAATGTTGCATCAAAGCTTGCATTTGGAATTGCGAAAGCCCCACTCCATCATTAGGATTAGTACCTGACATCTCAAACAAACAAATCAAACGTAACAAGACAATTATAGTTGCTGTTTGAATACCTCACCCACTCAAGTGTATCACACAATTATGGCTTTTCTCTAATGAAACACTCTTGCCTTTTACCACTCTAATTCCCCTTGAGTTCTTAGGTAATTCAAGAGATTATGGCCACAACAAAGAACAATTCACCAATATGTGTAAGGTAAGGCTAGAGAGACAAGGAAAAGGTTAACCAAGAAAAAGGCTAACAATGTTTTTAGGCACAAATGAAGGAAATAAAATTCAGAATTTAGGAATTCAAGTAACAATCCTTCATGCAACCAATATATTACCTTAAAGAGATTTTTTTTAAAGTTCTTCAAGCATGAACCATTCAGCCCAATTTTTATTTTTATTTTTTTTTTATTTTTGCTTATACGAAATTCTGCTTCTTTTTTTTTTTTTTTTTATAACAAAGAGATCAAAAGGCTTAACTTTTGCAATGGTTCAGCCTAAAAAAATATATATGAATAAGAAGGTAATATAAATGGCAAAGAGAATAAAGAAGGATGTTACCCAATATTTCCAGCAAAGGAAGTGTTGATCCTAGAACCGGAGCTCTGATTACCAAATGATATGAACCCACATGGCACAAGGGCTGATTTAGGATCGTCTAGGATTAAACCTTGATGGAAAATGCGAAAATTGATTAAGGAAAGGATGGAAAATAAGGTGGCTAATTTCGTGGGTCTTAATAAGGTGGTTCTTGGCATAAAATGGATGAATGGGATGGTAAAACGTAGGTTAAGTGGTGGCTGGACAGAAATATAGAAATGGCAATAACTGAAGCTACAGGGCTCCAAATGAGGTGATTCCAAAACGAGGTGAAAGGTCTCGTTTTGAAATTCAATTTAGGCTCAAGAATCACTTAATTTGAGTGCGTAAAATGGGAGTTATGGCCACGAGATAATTCTGGGCAGAGGTGGATTTTCTGGAATTGTGGTTTGAAAGAACAAGGGTGATGATGAAAGGAAGGAAAGAATCACTCTTTCCAGCAAGGGCAACACACAAAGGTTGTGAAAGTCCTTTGATACAGCCAAGGTGTTCTTGAATCACTCAAGAATTTAGGAGAATCACTCTCACTAAGATAAAAGAGATAAACTCTAATTTTCTGAATAAAACTCAACTTCTGTTTATTGATAAAATGGTTCAGCTTATATAGAAGCTTTACAGCAGATTTTAGTAATGACCCACTAACCTAGAATTAAAATAACTTAATGCCATTAACCTAGGGAATTAAAAAAAACTTAATGGCTGAGTGTAACTGAAATTGTGGCAACCAAAAGTCACCCCCAATAGCCAACAAGTCAGCCACCATTTGGTCTCCCAAAAGGCTGATGCCTAGGTTGCCAATTGGGCCCTTATTACAACTTGAACTAAACCTAACTAAAGCCCTTTTAGTTGATTAACCCAAAACATATTTTTGGTCAGCCAACTTTACAAGGATTGGGCCATTATTTAGACAGACTAAACACTCTAAAATTGAAACAAAGTGGTGTCATTTAGTCCTCCTCCATTTGGGCCATGATACAACTCACAACCTTGGACTTTTCTCCTTGAAACTTGGGCTTGTATTCAAATAGTATGGACAGCACTTGTTGAAGAGCTTCCTTGGCTTTCCTTGCTCTAGCCCTTGTCATAGGTCCTCCAAGTCCTTCAAGTGGATCCTTGCCCTTGCTCTTGGTCATGTCCTCATCATAGTGGCTGATGCACTGTCTAGGAGACATGCTTTACTTGCTATGCTTGAAACTAAGCTGTTTGGTCTCGAGTCTTTGAAAGACATGTATGTGCATGATGTGGACTTTGCTGAAATTTTTGCTGCATGTGATAAGTTTTCTGAAAATGGTTACTATAGGCGTAATGGATTCTTGTTTAAAGCAAATAAATTGTGTGTGCCTAAGTGTTCCATTAGAGAGTTGCTTGTGAGTGAATCACATGAGGGGGGGTTGATGGGACACTTTGGGGTTCAAAAGACCCTGGAAATTCTGCAAGAGCATTTCTTTTGGCCTCATATGAGGCGTGATGTGCATAAGTTTTGTGGTCATTGCATTGTGTGTAAACAAGCTAAATCTAAGGTTAAACCTCATGGATTGTATACTCCTTTGCCTGTTCCTGAATATCCTTGGACTGACATATCTATGGACTTTGTTTTGGGGCTGCCCAAAACCAAGAATGGAAAGGATTCTGTGTTTGTTGTTGTTGACAGGTTTTCTAAGATGGCACACTTCATCCCTTGCAAGAAAGTGGATGACGCTTGTCATGTGGCTGATTTGTTTTTCAAAGAAATAGTGCGGCTTCATGGAGTACCGAGGAGCATTGTCAGTGATAGGGATGCAAAATTCCTTAGTCACTGTTGGAGGACCTTGTGGGGTAAGATTGGTACTAAATTGTTGTTTTCTACTACTTGTCACCCACAAACTGATGGTCAAACTGAGGTAGTCAATAGGACTTTAGGCACACTGCTTAGGACTGTTTTAAAGAAAAATCTTAAATCTTGGGAAGCCTGTTTGCCTCATGTTGAGTTTGCTTATAATCGGGCTGTCCATAGCACAACTAATTGTTCACCATTTGAGATAGTGTATGGATTTAATCCTTTGACTCCTCTTGATTTGTTGCCTATGCCTAACATTGCTATGTTTAAGCATAAGGATGCACAGGCTAAAGCTGAGTATGTGAAGAAGTTGCATGAGCAAGTGAAGGCCCAAATTGAAAAGAAAAATGCGAGCTATGCAAGGCAAGCCAACAAAAGCAGAAAGAAAGTCGTGCTTGAACCAGGTGATTGGGTTTGGGTACACCTGAGGAAGGAGAGGTTCCCAAAACACAGGAAGTCCAAGCTTCAACCTAGAGGAGACGGACCATTCCAAGTGTTGGAGAAGATCAACGACAATGCCTACAAGATTGACTTGCCTAGTGAGTATAATGTAAGTGCCACTTTCAATGTGTCTGATCTATCTCTTTTTGATGCAGATGGAGGAGCCTTGGATTTGAGGACAAATCCTTTTCAAGAAGGAGGGAGTGATGAGGACATAACCAAGGACCATGAAGCACTTGAAGGTCCCATGACCAGAGGCAGACTTAAACAAGCCCAACACGTCATAGAGACAAGGCTGGTCATTTGTATAGCTGCCATTGATGATGATTGAAGGCCCAAGTGGATAAAGATGAAGGCCCAGAGGCAGAGGCACTACCAAGACTACTAATTGTTGCTGAAGGCCCAAACTAACTTGAAGGCCCAAGTTAAATAAGTTTTTAGTTATAATTTATTTTTAATGTAATTTTGGCCCAAACTGTTTAGAAGGCCCATGTCTATTTTTTATCTTTTTGTTCAGATACACTATAAGTATTTGTTTTTGTTTTCAATAAAGGGACTTTTGGCATTTTGATCAAATTTGGTGAGTGTTTCTCTCCGGGATCCTTGTTGAACCAATTATCAGACTTATCAAGGTAATCCTTGTGGCATCTACCCTGACTTATCTTCCTTCACTGGAAGTGGCGTCATCCAAAACCTCCGTAGCCTGTATCAAATGATCTGCTCCTACTCAGGTTCGCATCAATGTCAATCATGTTTTTTTTCCGATGTGGGCTAATGCTTTCCTTGCCGAGTAAATGAAAACATGCCGGTGTCGGACGAAACACAACTTTGGTTGAGCTCGAACGAAAAAACCTAGCCGACCTAAATTGTAAATTTTTACGGAAACACCGAACAAAAGAGCATCCTCTAACGTAAAAAAATATTATCGGCCAGCGTTTGTAAAAAAGCTTGCGCAATGTCGGCTGGAAAATAGCAGTCTTGGCTATTTACCGACTTATGTTGGCTGGTTTTTTATCAATTCAATCCCTGAATAATATTTGCATGATGTCGATGAGGAAATGTTCGATCGGCGTCACCAGGTGATTTTCTTTTTAGACCTCGATCTGTTAACTTTCGTTGCCGATGTCGGCTAGGATTTTTTTCGATCAGTATCGGTGAATAAAGTTTTTTTCCGAGGTGGGCAAATGTTTTCCTTGCCGAGTAAATGAAAACATGGCGGTGTCGGCTGAAACAAAACTTTGGTTGAGCTCACACGAAAAAACCTAGCCGACCTACATTGTAAAATATTACGGCAACACCCAACAAAAAAGCATCCTCAACCGTAAAAAAATATCATCGGCCAGCGTTTGTAAAATAATTGCGTATTATCGGCTGAAAAATATCAGTCGCGGCTTCACGACGACCGATGTCGGCTATTGTATTTTCTATTCAATCCCTGAATAATATTTGGATGATGTCTATTATTAAATGTCCGATCGGCGTCATCCGGTGATTCTTCTTTTTTAAACATCGATCGGTCATCTTTCCTGGCCGACGTCGACTAACTTTTTTTTCGATCAGTATATGTCAATCATGTTTTTTTTCCGATGTGGGCTAATGCTTTTCTTGCCGAGTAAATGAAAACATGCCGGTGTCGGCCGAAACACAACTTCGATTGAGCTCGAACGAAAAAACCTAGCCGACCTACATTGTGAATTTTTACGGCAACACCGAACAAAACAGCATCCTCTACCGTAAAAAAATATTATGGCCAACGTTTGTAAAAAAGCCTGTGCAATGTCGGCTGGAAAATAGAAGTCACGGCTATTTCACGACTTATGTTGGCTGTTGTTTTGTCTATTCAATCCCTGAATAATATTTGCATGATGTCGATTTGGAAATGTTCGATCGACGTAACCAGGTGATTTTTTTTAGACCTCGATCTGTAAACTTTCGTTGCCGATGTCGGCTAGGATTTTTTTCGATCAGTACCGGTGAATAAAGTTTTTTTCCGAGGCGGACAAATTTTTTACTTGCCGAGTAAATGAAAACATGGCGGTGTCGGCTGAAACAAAACTTTGGTTGAGCTCACACGAAAAAACCTAGACGACCTACATTGTAAATTTTTACGGCAACACCCAACAAAAAAGCATCCTCTACCGTAAAAAAATATCATCGGCCAGCGTTTGTAAAATAATTGCGCAATGTCGGCTGAAAAATATCAGTCGCGGCTTCACGACGACCGATGTCGGCTATTGTATTTTCTATTCAATCCCTGAATAATATTTGGATGATGTCTATTATTAAATGTCCGATCGGCGTCATTCGGTGATTCTTCTTTTTTAAACATCAATCGGTCATCTTTCCTGGCCGACGTCGGCTAAAATTTTTTTCGATCAGTATATGTCAATCATGTTTTTTTTCCGATATGGGCTAATGCTTTCCTTGCCGAGTAAATGAAAACATGGCGGTGTCGGCCGAAACACAACATCGGTTGAGCTCGAACGAAAAATCCTAGCCGACCTACATTGTAAATTTTACGGCAACACCGAACAAAAGAGCATCCGCTACCATAAAAAAATATCATCGGCCAGCTTTTGTAAAATAATTGCGCAATGTCAGCTGAAAAATATCAGTCGCGGCTTCACGAAGACTGATGTCGGCTATTGTATTTTCTATTCAATCCCTGAATAATATTTGGATGATGTCTATTATTAAATGTCCGATCGGCATCATCCGGTGATTCTTCTTTTTTAAACATCGATCGGTCATCTTTCCTGGCCGACGTCGGCTAACTTTTTTTTCGATCAGTATATGTCAATCATGTTTTTTTTCCGATGTGGGCTAATGCTTTTCTTGTCGAGTAAATGAAAACATGCCGGTGTCGGCCGAAACACAACTTCGATTGAGCTCAAACGAAAAAACCTAGCCGACCTACATTGTAAATTTTTACGGCAACACCGAACAAAACAGCATCCTCTACCGTAAAAAAATATTACGGCCAACGTTTGTAAAAAAGCCTGTGCAATGTCGGCTGGAAAATAGAAGTCGTGACTATTTCACGATTTATGTTGGCTGTTGTTTTGTCTATTCAATCCCTGAATAATATTTGCATGATGTCGATTTGGAAATGTTCGATCGACGTAACCAGGTGATTTTTTTTAGACCTCGATCTGTAAACTTTCGTTGCCGATGTCGGCTAGGATTTTTTTCGATCAGTACCGGTGAAGAAAGTTTTTTTCCGAGGTGGGCAAATGTTTTCCTTGCCGAGTAAATGAAAACATGCCGGTGTCAGCCGAAACACAACTTTGGTTGAGCTCGAACGAAAAAACCTAGCCGACCTACATTGTAAATTTTACGGCAACACCGAACAAAAGAGCATCCGCTACCGTAAAAAAATATCATCGGCCAGCGTTTGTAAAATAATTGCGCAATGTCGGCTGAAAAATATCAGTCGCGGCTTCACGACGACCGATGTCGGCTATTGTATTTTCTATTCAATCCCTGAATAATATTTGGGATGATGTCTTTTATTAAATGTCCGATCGGCGTCATCCGGTGATTCTTTGTTTTTTAAACATCGATCGGTCATCTATCCTGGCCGACGTCGGCTAACATTTTTTTCGATCAGTATATGTCGATCATGTTTTTTTTCCGATGTGGGCTAATGCTTTCCTTGCCGAGTAAATGAAAACATGCCGGTGTCGGCCGAAACACAACTTCGATTGGGCTCGAACGAAAAAACCTAGCCGACCTACATTGTAAATTTTTACGGCTACACCGAACAAAACAGCATCCTCTAGCGTAAAAAAATATTACGGCCAACCTTTGTAAAAAAGCCTGTGCAATGTCGGCTGGAAAATAGCAGTCTTGGCTATTTACCGACTTATGTTGGCTGGTTTTTTATCAATTCAATTCCTGAATAATATTTGCATGATGTCGATGAGGAAATGTTCGATCGGCGTCGCCAGGTGATTTTCTTTTTAGACCTCGATCTGTTAACTTTCGTTGCCGATGTCGGCTAGGATTTTTTTCGATCAGTACCGGTGAATAAAGTTTATTTCCGAGGTGGGCAAATGTTTTCCTTGCCGAGTAAATGAAAACATGGCGGTGTCGGCTGAAACAAAACTTTGGTTGAGCTCACACGAAAAAACCTAGCCGACCTACATTGTAAATTTTTACGGCAACACCCAACAAAAAAGCATCCTCTACCGTAAAAAAATATCATCGGCCAGCGTTTGTAAAATAATTGCGCAATGTCGGCTGAAAAATATCAGTCGCGGCTTCACGACGACCGATGTCGGCTATTGTATTTTCTATTCAATCCCTGAATAATATTTGGGATGATGTCTATTATTAAATGTCCGATCGGCGTCATCCGGGGATTCTTCTTTTTTAAACATCGATCGGTCATGTTTCCTGGCCGACGTCGGCTAAAATTTTTTTCGATCAGTATATGTCAATCATGTTTTTTTTCCGATGTGGGCTAATGCTTTCCTTGCCGAGTAAATGAAAACATGGCGGTGTCGGCTGTAACAAAACTTTGGTTGAGCTCACACGAAAAAACCTAGCCGACCTACATTGTAAATTTTTACGGCAACACCCAACAAAAAAGCATCCTCTACCGTAAAAAAATATCATCGGCCAGCGTTTGTAAAATAATTGCGCAATGTCGGCTGAAAAATATCAGTCGCGGCTTCACGACGACCGATGTCGGCTATTGTATTTTCTATTCAATCCCTGAATAATATTTGGGATGATGTCTATTATTAAATGTCCGATCGGCGTCATCCGGTGATTCTTCTTTTTTAAACATCGATCGGTCATGTTTCCTGGCCGACGTCGGCTAAAATTTTTTTCGATCAGTATATGTCAATCATGTTTTTTTTCCGATGTGGGCTAATGCTTTCCTTGCCGAGTAAATGAAAACATGGCGGTGTCGGCCGAAACACAACTTCGGTTGAGCTCGAACGAAAAATCCTAGCCGACCTACATTGTAAATTTTACGGCAACACCGAACAAAAGAGCATCCGCTACCGTAAAAAAATATCATCGGCCAGCGTTTGTAAAATAATTGCGCAATGTCGGCTGAAAAATATCAGTCGCGGCTTCACGACGACCGATGTCGGCTATTGTATTTTCTATTCAATCCCTGAGTAATATTTGGATGATGTCTATTATTAAATGTCCGATCGGCGTCATCCGGTGATTCTTTGTTTTTTAAACATCGATCGGTCATCTTTCCCTGCCGACGTCGGCTAACTTTTTTTTCGATCAGTATATGTCAATCATGTTTTTTTTCCTATGTGGGCTAATGCTTTTCTTGCCGAGTAAATGAAAACATGCCGGTGTCGGCCGAAACACAACTTCGATTGAGCTTGAACGAAAAAACCTAGCCGACCTACATTGTAAATTTTTACGGCAAAACTGAACAAAACAGCATCCTCTACCGTAAAAAAATATTACAGCCAACGTTTTTAAAAAATCCTGTGCAATGTCGGCTGGAAAATAGCAGTCGCGGCTATTTACCGACTTATGTTGGCTGGTTTTTTTATCAATTCTGATGAGGACATGACCAAGAGCAAGGGCAAGGATCCACTTGAAGGACTTGGAGGACCTATGACAAGGGCTAGATCAAGGAAAGCCAAGGAAGCTCTTCAACAAGTGTTGTCCATACTATTTGAATACAAGCCCAAGTTTCAAGGAGAAAAGTCCAAGGTTGTGAATTGTATCATGACCCAAATGGAGGAGGACTAAATGACACCACTTTGTCTCAATTTTTAGAGAGTTTAGTTTGTCTAAATAATGGCCCAATCCTTGTAAAGTTGGCTGACCAAAAATATGTTTTGGGTTAATCAATTAAAAGGGCTTTAGTTAGGTTTAGTTCAAGTTGTAATAAGGGCCCAATTGGCAACCTAGGCATTAGCCTTTTGGGAGACCAAATGGTGGCTGACTTGTTGGCTGTTGGGGGTGACTTTTGGTTGCCACAATTTCAGTTACACTCAGCCATTAAGTTTTTTTTTTAATTCCCTAGGTTAATGGCATTAAGTTATTTTAATTCTAGGTTAGTGGGTCATTACAAAAATCTGCTGTAAAGCTTCTATATAAGCTGAACCATTTTATCAATAAACACAAGTTGAGTTTTATTGAGAAAATTAGAGTTTATCTCTTTTATCTTAGTGAGAGTGATTCTCCTAAATTCTTGAGTGATTCAAGAACACCCTGGCTGTATCAAAGGACTTTCACAACCTTTGTGTGTTGCCCTCGCTGGAAAGAGTGATTCTTTCCTTCCTTTCATCTTCACCCTTGTTCTTTCAAACCACAATTCCAGAAAATCCACCTCTGCCCAGAATTATCTCGTGGCCATAACTCCCATTTTACGCACTCAAATTAAGTGATTCTTGAGCCTAAATTGACTTTCAAAACGAGACCTTTCACCTCGTTTTGGAATCACCTCATTTGGAGCCCTGTAGCTTCAGTTATTGCCATTTCTATATTTCTGTCCAGCCACCACTTAACCTACATTTTACCATCCCATTCATCCATTTTATGCCAAGAACCACCTTATTAAGACCCACGAAATTAACCACCTTATTTTCCATCCTTTCCTTAATCAATTTCCGCATTTTCCATCAAGGTTTAATCCTAGACGATCCTAAGTCAGCCCTTGTGCCATGAGGGTTCATATCAAATTCAATCCCTGAATAATATTTGCATGATGTCGATGAGGAAATGTTCGATCGGCGTCACCAGGTGATTTTCTTTTTAGACCTCGATCTGTAAACTTTCGTTGCCGATGTCGGCTAGGATTTTTTTCGATCAGTATCGGTGAATAAAATTTTTTTCCACGGTGGCCAAATGTTTTCCCTGCCGAGTAAATAAAAACATGGCGGTGTTGGCCGAAACACAACTTCGGTTGAGCTCGAACGAAAAATCCTAGCCGACCTACATTGTAAATTTTTACGGCAACACCGAACAAAAGAGCATCCGCTACCGTAAAAAAATATCATCGGCCAGCGTTTGTAAAAAAGCCTGCGCAATGTCGGCTGGAAAATAGCAGTCTTGGCTATTTACCGACTTATGTTGGCTGGTTTTTTATCAATTCAATCCCTGAGTAATATTTGCATGATGTCGATGAGGAAATGTTCGATCGGCGTCACCAGGTGATTTTCTTTTTAGACCTCGATCTGTTAACTTTCGTTGCCGATGTCGGCTAGGATTTTTTTCGATCGGTACCGGTGAATAAAGTTTTTTCCCGAGGTGGGCAAATGTTTTCCTTGCCGAGTAAATGAAAACATGGCGGTGTCGGCTGAAACAAAACTTTGGTTGAGCTCACACGAAAAAACCTAGCCGACCTACATTGTAAATTTTTACGGCAACACCCAACAAAAAAGCATCCTCTACCGTAAAAAAATATCATCGGCCAGCGTTTGTAAAATAATTGCGCAATGTCGGCTGAAAAATATCAGTCGCGGCTTCACGACGACCGATGTCGGCTATTGTATTTTCTATTCAATCCCTGAATAATATTTGGATGATGTCTATTATTAAATGTCCGATCGGCGTCATCCGGTGATTCTTCTTTTTTAAACATCGATCGGTCATCTTTCCTGGCCGACGTCGGCTAAATTTTTTTTCGATCAGTATATGTCAATCATGTTTTTTTTTTCAGATGTGGGCTAATGCTTTCCATGCCGAGTAAATGAAAAACATGCCGGTGTCGGCCGAAACACTACTTCGGTTGAGCTCGAACGAAAAATCCTAGCCGACCTACATTGTAAATTTTACGGCAACACCGAACAAAAGAGCATCCGCTACCGTAAAAAAATATCATCGGCCAGCGTTTGTAAAATAATTGCGCAATGTCGGCTGAAAAATATCTGTCGCGGCTTCACGACGACCGATGTCGGCTATTGTATTTTCTATT
>NW_021144040.1:0-35389 GCF_004193775.1 Glycine soja
CCGATTCAGGCGCATAATGTATCGACACGTTCGAAATTGAACAACGGAAGCTCTCGAGAAATTCAAATGGTCATAAACTTTTAACTTGGAGTCCGATTCAAGGCGCATAATATATCGACACGTTCGAAATTGAACAACGGAAGCGCTCGAGCAATTCAAATGGTCATAACTTTTAACTTGGAGGTGCGATTCAGGCGCATAATATATCGAGACGCTAGAAATTGAACAATGGAAGCTCTTGAGCAATTCAAATGGTCATAACTTTCACTGGGAGGTCCGATTCTGGCGCATAATATATCGAGACACTCGAAATTGAACTCCGGAAGCACACGAAGAATTCAAATGGTCATAACTTTTTACTCGGATGTCCGATTGATGAGCATAATATAACGAGACACTAGAAATTGAACAACGGAAGCTCTCGAGAAATTCTAATGGTCATAACCTTTCATTCGGAGGTACTACTCAGGCGCATAATATATCGAGACATTCGAAATTGAACAACGGAAGCTCTCGAGAATATCAAATTGTCATAACTTTTAACTCAGATGTCAGATTCAGTCGCATAATATATCGAGACGCTCAAATTGAACAATGGAAGCTCTCGAGAAATTCAAATGGTCATAACTTTTCACTCGGAGGTCCGATTCAGGCGCATAATATATCGAGACGTTCGAAATTGAACAACGGAAGCTCTCGAGAAATTCAAATGGTCATGACTTTTAACTCGGAGGTCCGATTCAGGCGCATAATATATCGAGACGTTCGAAATTGAACAACGGAAGCTCTGGAAAATTTCAAATTGTCATAACTTTTAAATCAGATTCAGATTCAGTCGCATAATACATCGAGACGCTCAAATTGAACTCCGGAAGCACACAAAAAATTCAAATGGTCATAACTTTTCATTCGGAGGTCCTATTCAGGCGCATAATATATCGAGACATTCGAAATTGAACAACGGAAGCTCTCGAGAATATCAAATTGTCATAATTTTTAACTCAGATGTCAGATTGAGTCGCATAATATATCGAGACGCTCAAAATTGAACAACGGAACTCTCGAGAAATTCAAATGGTCAAAACTTTTAACTCGAAGGTCCGATTCAGGCGCATAATATATCGAGACGCTCGAAATTGAACAATGGAAGCTCTTGAGCAATTCAAATGGTCATAACTTTTCACTCGGAGGTCCGATTCAGGTGGATAATATATCGAGACGCTCGAAATTGAACTCCGGAAGCACACGAAAAATTCAAATGGTCATAACTTTTTACTCGGATGTCCGATTCAGGCGCATAATGTATCGACACGTTCGAAATTGAACAACGAAAGCTCTCGAGAAATTCAAATGGTCATAAGTTTTAACTCGGAGGTCCGATTCAAGCGCATAATATATCGACACGTTCGAAATTGAACAACGGAAGCGCTCGAGAAATTCAAATGGTCATAACTTTTAAATTGGAGGTCCGATTCAGGCGCAAAATATATCGAGACGCTAGAAATTGAACAATGAAATCTCTTGAGCAATTAAAATGGTCATAACTTTTCACTCGGAGGTCCGATTCAGGCGCATAATATATCGAGACACTCGAAATTGAACTCCGGAAGCACACGAAGAATTCAAATGGTCATAACTTTTTACTCGGATGTCCGATTGATGAGCATAATATAACGAGACACTAGAAATTGAACAACGGAAGCTCTCGAGAAATTCTAATGGTCATAACCTTTCATTTGGAGGTACTACTCAGGCGCATAATATATCGAGACATTCGAAATTGAACAACGGAAGCTCTCGAGAATATCAAATTGTCATAACCTTTAACTCAGATGTCAGATTCAGTCGCATAATATATCGAGACGCTCAAAATTGAACATTGGAAGCTCTCGAGAAATTCAAATGGTGATAACTTTTAACTCGGAGGTCCGATTCAGGTGCATAATATATCGAGACGTTCGAAATTGAACAACGGAAGCTCTCGAGAAATTCAAATGGTCATGACTTTTAACTCGGAGGTCCGATTCAGGCGCATAATATATCGAGACGTTCGAAATTGAACAACGGAAGCTCTGGAGAATTTCAAATTGTCATAACTTTTAAATCAGATGTCAGATTCAGTCGCATAATACATCGAGACGCTCAAAATTGAACTCCGGAAGCACACGAAAAATTCAAATGGTCATAACTTTTCATTCGGAGGTCCTATTCAGGCGCATAATATATCGAGACATTCGAAATTGAACAACGGAAGCTCTCGAGAATATCAAATTGTCATAATTTTTAACTCAGATGTCAGATTGAGTCGCATAATATATCGAGACGCTCAAAATTGAACAACGGAACTCTCGAGAAATTCAAATGGTCAAAACTTTTAACTCGAAGGTCCGATTCAGGCGCATAATATATCGAGACGCTCGAAATTGAACAATGGAAGCTCTTGAGCAATTCAAATGGTCATAACTTTTCACTCGGAGGTCCGATTCAGGTGGATAATATATCGAGACGCTCGAAATTGAACTCCGGAAGCACACGAAAAATTCAAATGGTCATAACTTTTTACTCGGATGTCCGATTCAGGCGCATAATGTATCGACACGTTCGAAATTGAACAACGAAAGCTCTCGAGAAATTCAAATGGTCATAAGTTTTAACTCGGAGGTCCGATTCAAGCGCATAATATATCGACACGTTCGAAATTGAACAACGGAAGCGCTCGAGAAATTCAAATGGTCATAACTTTTAAATTGGAGGTCCGATTCAGGCGCAAAATATATCGAGACGCTAGAAATTGAACAATGAAATCTCTTGAGCAATTAAAATGGTCATAACTTTTCACTCGGAGGTCCGATTCAGGCGCATAATATATCGAGACACTCGAAATTGAACTCCGGAAGCACACGAAGAATTGAAATGGTCATAACATTTTACTCGGATGTCCGATTGATGAGCATAATATAACGAGACACTAGAAATTGAACAACGGAAGCTCTCGAGAAATTCTAATGGTCATAACCTTTCATTTGGAGGTACTACTCAGGCGCATAATATATCGAGACATTCGAAATTGAACAACGGAAGCTCTCGAGAATATCAAATTGTCATAACCTTTAACTCAGATGTCAGATTCAGTCGCATAATATATCGAGACGCTCAAAATTGAACATTGGAAGCTCTCGAGAAATTCAAATGGTGATAACTTTTAACTCGGAGGTCCGATTCAGGTGCATAATATATCGAGACGTTCGAAATTGAACAACGGAAGCTCTCGAGAAATTCAAATGGTCATGACTTTTAACTCGGAGGTCCGATTCAGGCGCATAATATATCGAGACGTTCGAAATTGAACAACGGAAGCTCCGGAGAATTTCAAATTGTCATAACTTTTAAATCAGATGTCAGATTCAGTCGCATAATACATCGAGACGCTCAAAATTGAACTCCGGAAGCACACGAAAAATTCAAATGGTCATAACTTTTCATTCGGAGGTCCTATTCAGGCGCATAATATATCGAGACATTCGAAATTGAACAACGGAAGCTCTCGAGAATATCAAATTGTCATAATTTTTAACTCAGATGTCAGATTGAGTCGCATAATATATCGAGACGCTCAAAATTGAACAACGGAACTCTCGAGAAATTCAAATGGTCAAAACTTTTAACTCGAAGGTCCGATTCAGGCGCATAATATATCGAGACGCTCGAAATTGAACAATGGAAGCTCTTGAGCAATTCAAATGGTCATAACTTTTCACTCGGAGGTCCGATTCAGGTGGATAATATATCGAGACGCTCGAAATTGAACTCCGGAAGCACACGAAAAATTGAAATGGTCATAACTTTTCACTCGGAGGTCCGATTCAGGTGGATAATATATCGAGACGCTCGAAATTGAACTCCGGAAGCACACGAAAAATTCAAATGGTCATAACTTTTTACTCGGATGTCCGATTCAGGCGCATAATGTATCGACACGTTCTAAATTGAACAACGAAAGCTCTCGAGAAATTCAAATGGTCATAAGTTTTAACTCGGAGGTCCGATTCAAGCGCATAATATATCGACACGTTCGAAATTGAACAACGGAAGCGCTCGAGAAATTCAAATGGTCATAACTTTTAAATTGGAGGTCCGATTCAGGCGCATAATATATCGAGACACTCGAAATTGAACTCCGGAAGCACACGAAGAATTCAAATGGTCATAACTTTTTACTCGGATGTCCGATTGATGAGCATAATATAACGAGACACTAGAAATTGAACAACGGAAGCTCTCGAGAAATTCTAATGGTCATAACCTTTCATTTGGAGGTACTACTCAGGCGCATAATATATCGAGACATTCGAAATTGAACAACGGAAGCTCTCGAGAATATCAAATTGTCATAACTTTTAACTCAGATGTAAGATTCAGTCGCATAATATATCGAGACGCTCAAAATTGAACAATGGAAGCTCTCGAGAAATTCAAATGGTGATAACTTTTAACTCGGAGGTCCGATTCAGGTGCATAATATATCGAGACGTTCGAAATTGAACAACGGAAGCTCTCGAGAAATTCAAATGGTCATGACTTTTAACTCGGAGGTCCGATTCAGGCGCATAATATATCGAGACGTTCGAAATTGAACAACGGAAGCTCTGGAGAATTTCAAATTGTCATAACTTTTAAATCAGATGTCAGATTCAGTCGCATAATACATCGAGACGCTCAAAATTGAACTCCGGAAGCACACGAAAAATTCAAATGGTCATAACTTTTCATTCGGAGGTCCTATTCAGGCGCATAATATATCGAGACATTCGAAATTGAACAACGGAAGCTCTCGAGAATATCAAATTGTCATAATTTTTAACTCAGATGTCAGATTGAGTCGCATAATATATCGAGACGCTCAAAATTGAACAAACGAACTCTCGAGAAATTCAAATGGTCAAAACTTTTAACTCGAAGGTCCGATTCAGGCGCATAATATATCGAGACGCTCGAAATTGAACAATGGAAGCTCTTGAGCAATTCAAATGGTCATAACTTTTCACTCGGAGGTCCGATTCAGGTGGATAATATATCGAGACGCTCGAAATTGAACTCCGGAAGCACACGAAAAATTCAAATGGTCATAACTTTTTACTCGGATGTCCGATTCAGGCGCATAATGTATCGACACGTTCGAAATTGAACAACGAAAGCTCTCGAGAAATTCAAATGGTCATAAGTTTTAACTCGGAGGTCCGATTCAAGCGCATAATATATCGACACGTTCGAAATTGAACAATGGAAGCTCTCGAGAAATTCAAATGGTCATAACTTTTAACTCGGAGGTCCGATTCAGGCGCAAAATATATCGAGACGCTAGAAATTGATCAATGAAAGCTCTTGAGCAATTAAAATGGTCATAACTTTTCACTCGGAGGTCCGATTCAGGCGCATAATATATCGAGACGCTAGAAATTGAGCAATGAAAGCTCTTTAGCAATTCAAATGGTCATAACTTTTCACTCGGAGGTCCGATTCAGGCACATAATATATCGAGACGCTCAAAATTGAACAATGGAAGCACACGAGAAATTCAAATGGTCATAGCTTTTTACCCGGATGTCCGATTCAGGCGCATAATATAACGAGACACTCGAAATTGAACAACAGAAGCTCTCGAGAAATTCTAATTGTCATAACCTTTCATTCGGAGGTCCTATTCAGGCGCATAATACATCGAGACACTCGATATTGAACAACGGAAGCTCTCGAGAATATCAAATGGTCATAACTTTTCACTCGGATGTCCGATTCTGGCGCATAATATATCGAGACGCTCGAAATTGAACAATGGAAGCCCTTGACCAATTCAAATGGTCATAACTTTTCACTCGGAGGTCTGATTAAGGCGCATAATATATAGAGACACTCGTAATTGAACAACGGAAGCTCTCGAGAAATTCAAATGGTCATAACTTTTAACTCAGAGGTCTGATTCAGGCGCATAATATATCGAGACGCTCGAAATTGAACAATGGAAGCCCTTGACCAATTCAAATGGTCATAACTTTTCACTCGGAGGTCCGATTCAGGCGCAAAATATATCGAGACGCTCAAAATTGAACAATGAAAGCTGTTGAGCAATTAAAATGGTCATAACTTTTCACTCGGAGGTCAGATTGACGCGCATAATATATCGAGACGCTCAAAATTTAACAATGGAAGCTCTCGAGAAATTCAAATTGTCATAACTTTTCACTCGGATGTCCGATTCAGGCGCATAATATAATGAGACGCTCGAAATTGAACAACGGAAGCTCTCGAGAAATTCTAATGGTCATAACATTTCATTCGGAGGTCCTATTCAGGCCCATAATATATCGAGACATTCGAAATTGAACAACGGAAGCTCTCGAGAAATTCAAATGGTCATAACTTTTAACTCGGAGGTCCGATTCAGGCGCATAATATATCGACACGTTCGAAATTGAACAACGGAAGCTCTCGAGAAATTCAAATGGTCATAACTTTTCACTCGGAGGTCATATTCAGGCACACAATATATCGAGACGCTCGAAATTGAACAATGGAAGCTCTTGAGCAATTCAAATGGTCATAACTTTTCACATGGAGGTCAGATTCAGGCACATAATATATCGAGACGCTCGAAATTCAAAAACGGAAGGTCTCGAGAAATTCAAATGGTCATAACTTTTAACTCGGGGGTCCGATTGAGGCGCATAATATATCAAGACGCTCGAAATTGAACAATGGATGCTCTTGAGCAATTCGAATGGCCATAACTTTTCACTCGGAGGTCAGATTGAGGCGCATAATATATCGAGACACTCGAAATTGAACAATTTAAGGTCTTGAGCAATTCAAAGGGTCATAACTTTTCACTCGGAGGTCCGATTTTTGCACATAATATATCGAGACGCTCGAAATTGAACAACGGAAGGTCTCGAGAAATTCAAATGGTCATACCATTTAACTCGGATGTCCGATTGAGACGTATAATATATCGAGACGCTCGGAATTGAACAATGGATGCTCTTAAGCAATTCAAATGGTCATAACGTTTCACTTGGAGGTCGGATTCAGGCGCATAATATATCGAGACGCTCGAAATTGAACAACGGAAGCTCTCGAGAAATTCAAATGGTCATAACTTTTAACTCGGAGGTCGGATTCAGGCACATAATATATCGAGACGCTCGAAATTGAACAATGGAAGGTCTCGAGAAATTCAAATGGTCATAACTTTTAACTCGGAGATCCGATTGAGGCGCATAATATATTGAGACGCTCGAAATTGAGTAATGGATGCTCTTGAGCAATTCAAATGGTCATAACTTTTCACTCGGAGGTCCAATTCAGGCGCATAATATATCGAGACGCTCGAAATTGAACAACGGAAGCTCTTGAGCAATTCAAATGGTCATAACTTTTCACACGGAGGTCAGATTCGGGCACATAATATATCGAGACTCTCGAAATTGAACAATGGAAGCTCTTGCGCAATTCAAATTGTCATAACTTTTCACACGGAGGTCAGATTCAGGCACATAATATATCGAGACGCTCGAAATTGAACAACTGAAGGTCTCGACAAATTCAAATGGTCATAACTTTTAACTCGGAGGTCCGATTGAGGAACATAATATATCGAGACGCACGAAATTGAACGATGGATGCTCTTGAGCAATTCAAATGGTCATAACGTTTCACTTGGAGGTCGGATTCAGGCGCATAATATATCGAGACGCTCGAAATTGAACAATGGAAGCTCTTGAGTAATTCAAATGGTCATAACGTTTAAGTCGGATGTCCGATTTAGGCGCATCACTTATAGAGACGCTCGAAATTGAACAACGGAAGCTCTCGAGAAATTCAAATGGTCATAACGTTTAACTCGGAGGTCCGATTAAGGCGCAAAATATATCGAGACGTACAAAATTGAACAGTGGAAGCTCTTGAGCAATTCAAATGGTCATAACTTTTCACTCGGAGGTCCGATTCAAGTGCATAATATATCGAGACCCTCGAAATTGAACAATGGAAGCTCTTGAGCAATTCAAATGGTCATAACTTTTCACTCGGAGGTCTGATTCACGCGCATAATATATCTAGACGCTCGAAATTGAACAATGGAAGCTCTTGAGCAATTCAAATGGTCATAACTTTTCACTCGGAGGTCGGATTCAGGAGCATAATATATCGAGACGCTCGAAATTGAACAATAGAAGCTCTAGAGCAATTCAAATGGTCATAACTTTTCACTGGGAGGTCAGATTCAGGCACATAATATATCGAGACGCTCGAAATTCAACAACGGAAGGTCTCGAGAAATTCAAATGGTCATAACTTTTAACTCAGGGGTCCGATTGAGGCGCAAAATATATCAAGACGCTCGAAATTGAACAATGGATGCTCTTGAGCAATTCGAATGGTCATAACTTTTCACTCGGAGGTCAGATTGAGGCACATAATATATCGAGACACTCGAAATTGAACAATTTAAGCTCTTGAGCAATTCAAAGGGTCATAACTTTTCACTCGGAGGTCCGATTCTGGCACATAATATATCGAGACGCTCGAAATTGAACAACGGAAGGTCTCGAGAAATTCAAATGGTCATAACTTTTAACTCGGAGATCCGATTGAGGCGCATAATATATTGAGACGCTCGAAATTGAATAATGGATGCTCTTGAGCAATTCAAATGGTCATAACTTTTCACTCGGAGGTCGGATTCAGGAGCATAATATATCGAGACGCTCGAAATTGAACAATAGAAGCTCTAGAGCAATTCAAATGGTCATAACTTTTCACTGGGAGGTCAGATTCAGGCACATAATATATCGAGACGCTCGAAATTCAACAACGGAAGGTCTCGAGAAATTCAAATGGTCATAACTTTTAACTCAGGGGTCCGATTGAGGCGCAAAATATATCAAGACGCTCGAAATTGAACAATGGATGCTCTTGAGCAATTCGAATGGTCATAACTTTTCACTCGGAGGTCAGATTGAGGCACATAATATATCGAGACACTCGAAATTGAACAATTTAAGCTCTTGAGCAATTCAAAGGGTCATAACTTTTCACTCGGAGGTCCGATTCTGGCACATAATATATCGAGACGCTCGAAATTGAACAACGGAAGGTCTCGAGAAATTCAAATGGTTATACCATTTAACTCGGATGTCCGGTTGAGGCGTATAATATATCGAGACGCTCGAAATTGAACAATGGATGCTCTTAAGCAATTCAAATGGTCATAACGTTTCACTCAGAGGTCCGATTCAGGCGCATAATATATCGAGACGCTCGAAATTGAACAACGGAAGCTCTCGAGAAATACAAATGGTCATAACTTTTAACTCGGAGGTCAGATTCAGGCACATAATATATCGAGACGCTCGAAATTGAACAATGGAATGTCTCGAGAAATTCAAATGGTCATAACTTTTAACTCGGAGATCCGATTGAGGCACATAATATATCGAGACGCTCGAAATTCAACAACGGAAGGTCTCGAGAAATTCAAATGGTCATAACTTTTAACTCGGGGGTCCGATTGAGGCGCATAATATATCAAGACGCTCGTAATTGAACAATGGATGCTCTTGAGCAATTCGAATGGTCATAACTTTTCACTCGGAGGTCAGATTGAGGCGCATAATATATCGAGACACTCGAAATTGAACAATTTAAGCTCTTGAGCAATTCAAAGGGTCATAACTTTTCACTTGGAGGTCCGATTCTGGCACATAATATATCGAGACGCTCGAAATTGAACAACGGAAGGTCTCGAGAAATTCAAATGGTCATACCTTTTAACTCGGATGTCCGATTGAGGCGTATAATATATCTAGACGCTCGAAATTGAACAATGGATGCTCTTAAGCAATTCAAATGGTCATAACGTTTAAGTCGGATGTCCGATTTAGGCACATCACTTATAGAGACGCTCGAAATTGAACAACGGAAGCTCTCGAGAAATTGCAATGGTCATAACTTTTAACTCGGAGGTCTGATTCAGGCGCATAATATGTCGAGACGCTCGAAATTGAACAACGGAACCTCTCGAGAAATTCAAATGGTCATAACCTTTAACTCGGAGGTCCGATTAAGGCGCAAAATATATCGAGACGTACAAAATTGAACAGTGGAAGCTCTTGAGCAATTCAAATGGTCATAACTTTTCACTCGGAGGTCCGATTCAGGTGCATAATATATCGAGACCCTCGAAATTGAACAATGGAAGCTCTTGAGCAATTCAAATGGTCATAACTTTTCACTCGGAGGTCTGATTCACGCGCATAATATATCTAGATGCTCGAAATTGAACAATGGAAGCTCTTGAGCAATTTAAATGGTCATAACTTTTCACTTGGAGGTCGGATTTAGGCGCATAATATATCGAGACGCTCGAAATTGAACAATAGAAGCTCTAGAGCAATTCAAATGGTCATAACTTTTCACTGGGAGGTCAGATTCAGGCACATAATATATCGAGACGCTCGAAATTCAACAACGGAAGGTCTCGAGAAATTCAAATGGTCATAACTTTTAACTCGGAGGTCCGATTCAGGCACATAATATATCGAGACGCTCAAAATTGAACAACGGAAGGTCTCGAGAAATTCAAATGGTCATAACTTTTAACTCGGAGATCCGATTGAGGCGCATAATATATTGAGACGCTCGAAATTGAATAATGGATGCTCTTGAGCAATTCAAATGGTCATAACTTTTCACTCGGAGGTCAGATTCAGGCGCATAATATATCGAGACGCTCGAAATTGAACAACGGAAGCTCTTGAGCAATTCAAATGGTCATAACTTTTCACACGGAGGTCAGATTCGGGCACATAATATATCGAGACCCTCGAAATTGAACAATGGAAGCTCTTACGCAATTCAAATTGTCATAACTTTTCACACGGAGGTCAGATTCAGGCACATAATATATCGAGACGCTCGAAATTGAAGAACTGAAGGTCTCGACGAATTCAAATGGTCATAACTTTTAACTCGGAGGTCCGATTGAGAAACATAATATATCGAGACGCACGAAATTGAACGATGGATGCTCTTGAGTAATTCAAATGGTCATAACGTTTCACTTGGAGGTCGGATTCAGGCGCATAATATATCGAGATGCTCGAAATTGAACAATGGAAGCTCTTGAGTAATTCAAATGGTCATAACTTTTAAGTCGGATGTCCGATTTAGGCGCATCACTTATAGAGACGCTCGAAATTGAACATCGGAAGCTCTCGAGAAATTGCAATGGTCATAACTTTTAACTCGGAGGTCTGATTCAGGCGCATAATATATCGAGACGCTCGAAATTGAACAACGGAAGCTCTTGAGCAATTCAAATGGTCATAACTTTTCACTCGGAGGTCCGATTCACGCGCAAAATATATCTAGACGAACAAAATTGAACAGTGGAAGCTCTTGAGCAATTCAAATGGTCATAACTTTTCACTCGGAGGTCCGATTCAGGTGCATAATATATCGAGACCCTCGAAATTGAACAATGGAAGCTCTTGAGCAATTCAAATGGTCATAACGTTTCACTCGGAGGTCTGATTCAGGCGCATAATATATCGAGACGCTCGAAATTGAACAATAGAAGCTCTAGAGCAATTCAAATGGTCATAACTTTTCACTGGGAGGTCAGATTCAGGCACATAATATATCGAGACGCTCGAAATTCAACAACGGAAGGTCTCGAGAAATTCAAATGGTCATAACTTTTAACTCGGAGGTCCGATTCAGGCACATAATATATCGAGACGCTCGAAATTGAACAACGGAAGGACTCGAGAAATTCAAATGGTCATAACTTTTAACTCGGGGGTCCGATTGAGGCGCATAATATATCAAGACGCTCGTAATTGAACAATGGATGCTCTTGAGCAATTCGAATGGTCATAACTTTTCACTCGGAGGTCAGATTGAGGCGCATAATATATCGAGACACTCGAAATTGAACAATTTAAGCTCTTGAGCAATTCAAAGGGTCATAACTTTTCACTTGGAGGTCCGATTCTGGCACATAATATATCGAGACGCTCGAAATTGAACAACGGAAGGTCTCGAGAAATTCAAATGGTCATACCTTTTAACTCGGATGTCCGATTGAGGCGTATAATATATCGAGACGCTCGAAATTGAACAATGGATGCTCTTAAGCAATTCAAATGGTCATAACGTTTAAGTCGGATGTCCGATTTAGGCACATCACTTATAGAGACGCTCGAAATTGAACAACGGAAGCTCTCGAGAAATTGCAATGGTCATAACTTTTAACTCGGAGGTCTGATTCAGGCGCATAATATGTCGAGACGCTCGAAATTGAACAACGGAAGCTCTCGAGAAATTCAAATGGTCATAACCTTTAACTCGGAGGTCCTTTTAAGGCGCAAAATATATCGAGACGTACAAAATTGAACAGTGGAAGCTCTTGAGCAATTCAAATGGTCATAACTTTTCACTCGGAGGTCCGATTCAGGTGCATAATATATCGAGACCCTCGAAATTGAACAATGGAAGCTCTTGAGCAATTCAAATGGTCATAACTTTTCACTCGGAGGTCTGATTCACGCGCATAATATATCTAGATGCTCGAAATTGAACAATGGAAGCTCTTGAGCAATTTAAATGGTCATAACTTTTCACTTGGAGGTCGGATTTAGGCGCATAATATATCGAGACGCTCGAAATTGAACAATAGAAGCTCTAGAGCAATTCAAATGGTCATAACTTTTCACTGGGAGGTCAGATTCAGGCACATAATATATCGAGACGCTCGAAATTCAACAACGGAAGGTCTCGAGAAATTCAAACGGTCATAACTTTTAACTCGGAGGTCCGATTCAGGCACATAATATATCGAGACGCTCGAAATTGAACAACGGAAGGTCTCGAGAAATTCAAATGGTCATAACTTTTAACTCGGAGATCCGATTGAGGCGCATAATATATTGAGACGCTCGAAATTGAATAATGGATGCTCTTGAGCAATTCAAATGGTCATAACTTTTCACTCGGAGGTCAGATTCAGGCGCATAATATATCGAGACGCTCGAAATTGAACAACTGAAGGTCTCGACAAATTCAAATGGTCATAACTTTTAACTCGGAGGTCCGATTGAGAAACATAATATATCGAGACGCACGAAATTGAACGATGGATGCTCTTGAGTAATTCAAATGGTCATAACTTTTCACTCGGAGGTCTGATTCACGCGCATAATATATCTAGATGCTCGAAATTGAACAACGGAAGCTCTTGAGCAATTTAAATGGTCATAACTTTTCACTTGGAGGTCGGATTTAGGCGCATAATATATCGAGACGCTCGAAATTGAACAATAGAAGCTCTAGAGCAATTCAAATGGTCATAACTTTTCACTGGGAGGTCAGATTCAGGCACATAATATATCGAGACGCTCGAAATTCAACAACGGAAGGTCTCGAGAAATTCAAATGGTCATAACTTTTAACTCGGAGGTCCGATTCAGGCACATAATATATCGAGACGCTCGAAATTGAACAACGGAAGGTCTCGAGAAATTCAAATGGTCATAACTTTTAACTCGGAGATCCGATTGAGGCGCATAATATATTGAGACGCTCGAAATTGAATAATGGATGCTCTTGAGCAACTCAAATGGTCATAACTTTTCACTCGGAGGTCAGATTCAGGCGCATAATATATCGAGACGCTCGAAATTGAACAACTGAAGGTCTCGACAAATTCAAATGGTCATAACTTTTAACTCGGAGGTCCGATTGAGAAACATAATATATCGAGACGCACGAAATTGAACGATGGATGCTCTTGAGTAATTCAAATGGTCATAACGTTTCACTTGGAGGTCGGATTCAGGCGCATAATATATCGAGACGCTCGAAATTGAACAATGGAAGCTCTTGAGTAATTCAAATGGTCATAACTTTTAAGTCGGATGTCCGATTTAGGCGCATCACTTATAGAGACGCTCGAAATTGAACATCGGAAGCTCTCGAGAAATTGCAATGGTCATAACTTTTAACTCGGAGGTCTGATTCAGGCGCATAATATATCGAGACGCTCGAAATTGAACAACGGAAGCTCTTGAGCAATTCAAATGGTCATAACTTTTCACTCATAGGTCCGATTCACGCGCAAAATATATCTAGACGTACAAAATTGAACAGTGGAAGCTCTTGAGCAATTCAAATGGTCATAACTTTTCACTCGGAGGTCCGATTCAGGTGCATAATATATCGAGACCCTCGAAATTGAACAATGGAAGCTCTTGAGCAATTCAAATGGTCATAACTTTTCACTCGGAGGTCTGATTCACGCGCATAATATATCGAGACGCTCGAAATTGAACAATGGAAGCTCTTGAGCAATTCAAATGGTCATAACTTTTCACTCGGAGGTCGGATTCAGGCGCATAATATATCGAGACGCTCGAAATTGAACAATAGAAGCTCTAGAGCAATTCAAATGGTCATAACTTTTCACTGGGAGGTCAGATTCAGGCACATAATATATCGAGACGCTCGAAATTCAACAACGGAAGGTCTCGAGAAATTCAAATGGTCATAACTTTTAACTCGGAGGTCCAATTCAGGCACATAATATATCGAGACGCTCGAAATTGAACAACGGAAGGTCTCGAGAAATTCAAATGGTCATAACTTTTAACTCGGAGATCCGATTGAGGCGCATAATATATTGAGACGCTCGAAATTGAATAATGGATGCTCTTGAGCAATTCAAATGGTCATAACTTTTCACTCGGAGGTCGGATTCAGGAGCATAATATATCGAGACGCTCGAAATTGAACAATAGAAGCTCTAGAGCAATTCAAATGGTCATAACTTTTCACTGGGAGGTCAGATTCAGGCACATAATATATCGAGACGCTCGAAATTCAACAACGGAAGGTCTCGAGAAATTCAAATGGTCATAACTTTTAACTCAGGGGTCCGATTGAGGTGCAAAATATATCAAGACGCTCGAAATTGAACAATGGATGCTCTTGAGCAATTCGAATGGTCATAACTTTTCACTCGGAGGTCAGATTGAGGCACATAATATATCGAGACACTCGAAATTGAACAATTTAAGCTCTTGAGCAATTCAAAGGGTCATAACTTTTCACTCGGAGGTCCGATTCTGGCACATAATATATCGAGACGCTCGAAATTGAACAACGGAAGGTCTCGAGAAATTCAAATGGTCATACCATTTAACTCGGATGTCCGGTTGAGGCGTATAATATATCGAGACGCTCGAAATTGAACAATGGATGCTCTTAAGCAATTCAAATGGTCATAACGTTTCACTCAGAGGTCCGATTCAGGCGCATAATATATCGAGACGCTCGAAATTGAACAACGGAAGCTCTCGAGAAATTCAAATGGTCATAACTTTTAACTCGGAGGTCAGATTCAGGCACATAATATATCGAGACGCTCGAAATTGAACAATGGAATGTCTCGAGAAATTCAAATGGTCATAACTTTTAACTCGGAGATCCGATTGAGGCACATAATATATCGAGACGCTCGAAATTCAACAACGGAAGGTCTCGAGAAATTCAAATGGTCATAACTTTTAACTCGGGGGTCCGATTGAGGCGCATAATATATCAAGACGCTCGTAATTGAACAATGGATGCTCTTGAGCAATTCGAATGGTCATAACTTTTCACTCGGAGGTCAGATTGAGGCGCATAATATATCGAGACACTCGAAATTGAACAATTTAAGCTCTTGAGCAATTCAAAGGGTCATAACTTTTCACTTGGAGGTTCGATTCTGGCACATAATATATCGAGACGCTCGAAATTGAACAACGGAAGGTCTCGAGAAATTCAAATGGTCATACCTTTTAACTCGGATGTCCGATTGAGGCGTATAATATATCGAGACGCTCGAAATTGAACAATGGATGCTCTTAAGCAATTCAAATGGTCATAACGTTTAAGTCGGATGTCCGATTTAGGCACATCACTTATAGAGACGCTCGAAATTGAACAACGGAAGCTCTCGAGAAATTGCAATGGTCATAACTTTTAACTCGGAGGTCTGATTCAGGCGCATAATATGTCGAGACGCTCGTAATTGAACAACGGAAGCTCTCGAGAAATTCAAATGGTCATAACCTTTAACTCGGGGGTCCGATTGAGGCGCATAATATATCGAGACGCTCGTAATTGAACAATGGAAGCTCTTGAGCAATTCGAATGGTCATAACTTTTCACTCGGAGGTCAGATTGAGGCGCATAATATATCGAGACACTCGAAATTGAAAATTTAAGCTCTTGAGCAATTCAAAGGGTCATAACTTTTCACTTGGAGGTCCGATTCTGGCACATAATATATCGAGACGCTCGAAATTGAACAACGGAAGGTCTCGAGAAATTCAAATGGTCATACCTTTTAACTCGGATGTCCGATTGAGGCGTATAATATATCGAGACGCTCGAAATTGAACAATGGATGCTCTTAAGCAATTCAAATGGTCATAACGTTTCACTCAGAGGTCCGATTCAGGCGCATAATATATCGAGACGCTCGAAATTGAACAACGGAAGGTCTCGAGAAATTCAAATGGTCATAACTTTTAACTCGGAGGTCCGATTCAGGCACATAATATATCGAGACGCTCGAAATTGAACAACGGAAGGTCTCGAGAAATTCAAATGGTCATAACTTTTAACTCGGAGATCCGATTGAGGCGCATAATATATTGAGACGCTCGAAATTGAATAATGGATGCTCTTGAGAAATTCAAATGGTCATAACTTTTCACTCGGAGGTTCAATTCAGGCGCATAATATATCGAGACGCTCGAAATTGAACAACGGAAGCTCTTGAGCAATTCAAATGGTCATAACTTTTCACACGGAGGTCAGATTCGGGCACATAATATATCGAGACCCTCGAAATTGAACAATGGAAGCTCTTGCGCAATTCAAATTGTCATAACTTTTCACACGGAGGTCAGATTCAGGCACATAATATATCGAGACGCTCGAAATTGAACAACTAAAGGTCTCGACAAATTCAAATGGTCATAACTTTTAACTCGGAGGTCCGATTGAGAAACATAATATATCGAGACGCACGAAATTGAACGATGGATGCTCTTGAGTAATTCAAATGGTCATAACGTTTCACTTGGAGGTCGGATTCAGACGCATAATATATCGAGACGCTCGAAATTGAACAATGGAAGCTCTTGAGTAATTCAAATGGTCATAACTTTTAAGTCGGATGTCCGATTTAGGCGCATCACTTATAGAGACGCTCGAAATTGAACATCGGAAGCTCTCGAGAAATTGCAATGGTCATAACTTTTAACTCGGAGGTCTGATTCAGGCGCATAATATATCGAGACGCTCGAAATTGAACAACGGAAGCTCTTGAGCAATTCAAATGGTCATAACTTTTCACTCGGAGGTCCGATTCACGCGCAAAATATATCTAGACGTACAAAATTGAACAGTGGAAGCTCTTGAGCAATTCAAATGGTCATAACTTTTCACTCGGAGGTCCGATTCAGGTGCATAATATATCGAGACCCTCTAAATTGAACAATGGAAGCTCTTGAGCAATTCAAATGGTCATAACTTTTCACTCGGAGGTCTGATTCACGCGCATAATATATCGAGACGCTCGAAATTGAACAATGGAAGCTCTTGAGCAATTCAAATGGTCATAACTTTTCACTCGGAGGTCGGATTCAGGCGCATAATATATCGAGACGCTCGGAATTGAACAATAGAAGCTCTAGAGCAATTCAAATGGTCATAACTTTTCACTGGGAGGTCAGATTCAGGCACATAATATATCGAGACGCTCAAAATTCAACAACGGAAGGTCTCGAGAAATTCAAATGGTCATAACTTTTAACTCGGAGGTCCGATTCAGGCGCATAATATATCGAGACGTACAAAATTGAACAGTGGAAGCTCTTGAGCAATTCAAATGGTCATAACTTTTAACTCGGGGGTCTGATTGAGGCGCATAATATATCAAGACGCTCGTAATTGAACAATGGAAGCTCTTGCGCAATTCAAATGATCATAACTTTTCACTAGGATGTCCGATTCAGGCGCATAATATATCGAGACGCTCGAAATTGAACAACGGAAGCTCTCGAGAAATTCAAATGGTCATAACTTTTAACTCGGAGGTCGGATTCAGGCACATAATATATCGAGACGCTCGAAATTGAACAATGAAAGGTCTCGAGAAATTCAAATGGTCATAACTTTTAACTCGGAGGTCGGATTCAGGCACATAATATATCGAGACGCTCGAAATTGAACAACGGAAGGTCTCGAGAAATTCAAATGGTCATAACTTTTAACTCGGAGATCCGATTGAGGCGCATAATATATTGAGACGCTCGAAATTGAATAATGGATGCTCTTGAGCAATTCAAATGGTCATAACTTTTCACTCGGAGGTCCAATTCAGGCGCATAATATATCGAGACGCTCGAAATTGAACAACGGAAGCTCTTGAGCAATTCAAATGGTCATAACTTTTCACACGGAGGTCAGATTCGGGCACATAATATATCGAGACCCTCGAAATTGAACAATGGAAGCTCTTGCGCAATTCAAATTGTCATAACTTTTCACACGGAGGTCAGATTCAGGCACATAATATATCGAGACGCTCGAAATTGAACAACGGAAGCTCTCGAGAAATTCAAATGGTCATAACTTTTAACTCGGAGGTCGGATTCAGGCACATAATATATCGAGACGCTCGAAATTGAACAATGGAAGGTCTCGAGAAATTCAAATGGTCATAACTTTTAACTCGGAGGTCGGATTCAGGCACATAATATATCGAGACGCTCGAAATTGAACAACGGAAGGTCTCGAGAAATTCAAATGGTCATAACTTTTAACTCGGAGATCCGATTGAGGCGCATAATATATTGAGACGCTCGAAATTGAATAATGGATGCTCTTGAGCAATTCAAATGGTCATAACTTTTCACTCGGAGGTCAAATTCAGGCGCATAATATATCGAGACGCTCGAAATTGAACAACGGAAGCTCTTGAGCAATTCAAATGGTCATAACTTTTCACACGGAGGTCAGATTCGGGCACATAATATATCGAGACCCTCGAAATTGAACAATGGAAGCTCTTGCGCAATTCAAATTGTCATAACTTTTCACACGGAGGTCAGATTCAGGCACATAATATATCGAGACGCTCGAAATTGAACAACTGAAGGTCTCGACAAATTCAAATGGTCATAACTTTTAACTCGGAGGTCCGATTGAGAAACATAATATATCGAGACGCACGAAATTGAACGATGGATGCTCTTGAGTAATTCAAATGGTCATAACGTTTCACTTGGAGGTCGGATTCAGGCGCATAATATATCGAGACGCTCGAAATTGAACAATGGAAGCTCTTGAGTAATTCAAATGGTCATAACTTTTAAGTCGGATGTCCGATTTAGGCGCATCACTTATAGAGACGCTCGAAATTGAACATCGGAAGCTCTCGAGAAATTGCAATGGTCATAACTTTTAACTCGGAGGTCTGATTCAGGCGCATAATATATCGAGACGCTCGATATTGAACAACGGAAGCTCTTGAGCAATTCAAATGGTCATAACTTTTCACTCGGAGGTCCGATTCACGCGCAAAATATATCTAGACGTACAAAATTGAACAGTGGAAGCTCTTGAGCAATTCAAATGGTCATAACTTTTCACTCGGAGGTCCGATTCAGGTGCATAATATATCGAGACCCTCGAAATTGAACAATGGAAGCTCTTGAGCAATTCAAATGGTCATAACTTTTCACTCGGAGGTCTGATTCACGCGCATAATATATCGAGACGCTCGAAATTGAACAATGGAAGCTCTTGAGCAATTCAAATGGTCATAACTTTTCACTCGGAGGTCCGATTCAGGTGCATAATATATCGAGACCCTCGAAATTGAACAATGGAAGCTCTTGAGCAATTCAAATGGTCACAACTTTTCACTCGGAGGTCTGATTCGCGCGCATAATATATCGAGACGCTCGAAATTGAACAGTGGAAGCTCTTGAGCAATTGAAATGGTCATAACTTTTCACTCGGAGGTCGGATTCAGGCGCATAATATATCGAGACGCCCGAAATTGAACAATGGAAGCTCTAGAGCAATTCAAATGGTCATAACTTTTCACTAGATGTCCAATTCAGGCGCATAATATAACGAGACTCTCGAAATTGAACAACGAAAGCTCTCGAGAAATTCAAATGGACATAACTTTTAACTCGGATGTCCGATTAAGGCCCATAATATATCGACACGCTTGAAATTGAACTGCGGAAGCTTTCGAAAAACTCAAATGGTTATAACTTTTCACTCGGAGGTCAGATTTAGGCGCATAATATATCGACACGCATAAAATTGAACAACGGAAGCTCTCGAGAAATTCAAATTGTCATAACCTTTCACTCGGAGTTTCTACTCAGGTGCATAATATATTGAGACGTTCGAAATTGAACAACGGAAGCTCTCGAGAATATCAAATTGTCATAACTTTTAACTCAGATTTGAGATTCAGTCGCATAATATATCGAGACGCTGAAAATTGAACATCGGAAGCTCTCGATAAATTCAAATGGTCATAACCTTTCCCTCGGAGGTCAGATTCAGGCGAAAAATATATCGACAGGCTTGAAATTGAACAATTGTAGCTCTTGAGCAATTCAAATGGTCATAACTTTTCTCTCGGACGTCCGATTCAGGCGCATAATATATCGAGACGCTCAAAATTGAACAACGGAAGCTCTTGAGAAATTCAAATGGTCATAACTTTTCACACGGAGGTCAGATTTAGGCGCATAATATATCGAGCCGCTTAAAATTGAACAACGGAAGCTCTCGTGAAATTCAAATGGTCATAACTTTTAACTCGGACATCCAATTCAGGTGCATAATATAATGAGACTCTCGAAATTGAACAACGGAAGCTCTCGAAAAACTCAAATGGTCATAACTTTTCACTCGGAGGTCATATTTAGGCGCATAATATATCGACACACACAAAATTGTACAACGGAAGCTCTCGCAAAATTCAAATGATCATAACTTTTCTCACGGAGATCATATTTAGGCGCATAATATATCGAGATGCTCAAAATTGAAAAATGGAAGCTCTTAAGCAATTCAAATGGTCATAACTTTTCAGTCGGAGGTCCGATTTAGGTGCATCACATATCGAGACGCTCGAAATTGAACAATGGAAACTCTTGAGCAATTCAAATGGTCATAACGTTTCACTCGGAGGTCCAATTCAGGCGCATAATATATAGAGACGCTTGTAATTGAACAACGGAAAGCTCTCGAGAAATTGAAATGGTCATAACTTTTAACTCGAAGGTCCGATTCAGGCGCATAATGTATCGAGACGTTCGAAATTGAGCAATGGAAGGTCTCGAGAAATTCAAATGGTCATAACTTTTAACTCGAAGGTCCGATTCAGGCGCATAATATATTGAGACGCTCGAAATTGAACAATGGAAGCTCTAGAGAAATTCAACTGGTCATAACTTTTCACACGGAGGTCAGATTCAGGCGCATAATATAACGAGACTCTCGGAATTGAACAACGGAAGCTCTCGAGAAATTCAAATGGACATAACTTTTAACTCGGATGTCCGATTAAGGCGCATAATATATCGACACGCTTGAAATTGAACTACGGAAGCTTTCGAAAAACTCAAATGGTTATAACTTTTCACTCGGAGGTCAGATTCAGGCACATAATATATCGACACGCACAAAATTGAACAATGGAAGCTCTCGTGAAATTCAAATGGTCATAACCTTTCACTCGGAGGTCCTATTCAGGCGCATAATATATCGAGACATTCGAAATTGAACAACGGAAGCTCACGAGAATATCAAATTGTCATAACTTTTAACTCAGATTTCAGATTCAGTCACATAATATATCGAGACGCTGAAAATTGAACATCGGAAGCTCTCGAGAAATTCAAATGGTCATAACTTTTCACTCGGATGTCCGATTCTGGCGCATAATATATCGAGACGCTCGAAATTCAACAACGGAAGCTCTCGAGAAATTAACATGGTCATAACTTTTAACTCGGAGGTCCGATTCAGTCCCATAATATATCGAGACGTTTGAAATTGAACAACAGAAGCTCTCGATAAATTCAAATGGTCATAACCTTTCCCTCGGAGGTCAGATTCAAGCGAAAAATATATCGAGAGGCTTGAAATTGAACAATTGAAGCTCTTGAGCAATTCAAATGGTCATAACTTTTGACTCGGACGACCGATTCAGGCGCATAATATATCGAGACGCTCAAAATTGAACAACGGAAGCTCTTGAGAAATTCAAATGGTCATAACTTTTCACACGGAGGTCAGATTTAGGCGCATAATATATCGAGCCGCTTGAAATTGAACAACGGAAGCTCTCGTGAAATTCAAATGGTCATAACTTTTAACTCGGACGTCCAATTCAGGTGCATAATATAACGAGACTCTCGAAATTGAACAACGAAAGCTCTCGAAAAACTCAAATAGTCATAACTTTTCACTCGGAGGTCATATTTAGGCGCATAATATATCGACACACACAAAATTGTACAACGGAAGCTCTCGCAAAATTCAAATGATCATAACTTTTCTCAGGGAGATCATATTTAGGCGCATAATATATCGAGACGCTCGAAATTGAACTATGAAAGCTCATGAGCAATTCAAATGGTCATAACTTTTCCCTCAGAGGTCCGATTCAGGCGGATAATATATCGAGACGCTCGAAATTTAACAACGGAAGCTCTCGAGAAATTCAAATGGTCATAACATTTAACTTGGATCTCCAATTTCGGGGCATAATATATCGAGACGCTCGAAATTGAACAACGGAAGCTCTCGAGAAATTCAAATGGTTATAACTTTGAACTTGGAGGTCCGATTCAGGTGCATAATATATCGAGACGCTTGAAATTGAACTATGAAAGCTCTTGAGCAATTCAAATGGTCATAACTTTTAACTCGGATGTCTGATTTAGGCGCATCACATATAGAGACGCTCGAAATTGAACAACGGAAGCTCTCGAGAAATTAAAATGGTCATAACTTTTCACACGGAGGTCAGATTTAGGCACATAATATATCGAGACCCTCTAAATTGAACAACGGAAGCTCTCGAGAATTTCAAATGGTCATAACTTTTAACTCGGATGTCCGATTCAGGCGCATAATATATCAAGACGCTTGAAATTGAACAACGGAAGCTCTCGAGAAGTTCAAATCGTCATAACTTTTCACTCGAAGGTCCGATTCAGGCGCATAATATATCGAGACGCTAGAAATTGAACTATGAAAGCTCTTAAGCAATTCAAATGGTCAAAACTTTTCACTCAGATGTCCGATTCAGGCGCATAATATATCGAGACGCTCGAAATTTAACAAAGGAAGCTCTCGAGAAATTCAAATTGTCATAATATTTAACTCGGATGTCCAATTTAGGCGCATAATATATCAAAACGCTCGAAATTGAACAACGGAAACTCTCGAGAAATTCAAATGAAAATAACTTTTAATTCGGATGTCCGATTTAGGCGCATCACATATAGAGACGCTCAAAATTGAACAACGGAAGCTCTCGAGAAATTCAAATGGTCATAACATTTAACTCGGATGTCCAATTTCGGGGCATAATATATCGAGACGCTCGAAATTAAACAACGGAAGCTCTCGAGAAATTCAAATGGTCATAACATTTCACTCGGAGGTCCGATTCAGACGCATAATATATCGAGACGCTTGAAATTGAACTATGAAAGCTCTTGAGCAATTCAAATGGTCATAACTTTTAACTCGGATGTCCGATTTAGGCGCATCACATATAGAGACGCTCGAAATTGAACAACGGATGCTCTCGAGAAATTCAAATGGTCATAACTTTTCACACGAAGGTCAGATTCAGGTGCATAATATATCGAGACGCTCGAATTTGAACAACGGAAGCTCTCGAGAAATTCAAATGGTCATAACTTTTCACACGAAGGTCAGATTCAGGTGCATAATATATCGAGACGCTTGAAATTGAACAACGGAAGCTCTCGAGAAGTTCAAATGGTCATAACATTTAACTCGGATGTCCAATTTCGAGGCATAATATATCGAGACGCTCGAAATTGAACAACGGAAGCTCTCGAGAAATTCAAATGGTCATAACTTTTAACTTGGAGGTCCGATTCAGGCGCATAATATATCGAGACACTTAAAATTGAACTATGAAAGCTCTTGAGCAATTCAAATGGTCATAACTTTTAACTCGGATGCCTGATTTAGGCGCATCACATATAGAGACACTCGAAATTGAACAACGGAAGCTCTCGAGAAGTTCAAATGGTCATAACTTTTCACATGAAGGTCAGATTCAGGTGCATAATATATCGAGATGCTCGAAATTGAACAACGGAAGCTCTCGAGAAATTGAAATGATTCCTACATGATGCCTATGATGAAGTTGAGTTGTGGTGCTGAGTTGTGGCTGGATTTGTGAATCAAATAAGTCTTAAGCTCTCTTGAATTGTGTTATTCAAGATAATTGAGCATAAGCAAACACAAATTGTAACTATCCAAGCCTTAAGCAACATAAACACTACTCTTGATTTCTAGGTTGAAATCGCTGGTGCTGGCAGCTTGAACATACAAAATTGTATAAATTACTGGGAATTGGTCACTACGAGTTTTGAGCTGAAAGTTTTACTGAATTTTCTAGACATCTGGAAAAAAATTATAAAAAAAGAACCAAGTGATTTGGATTAAAGGGAAAAATAAGAAAAATCACACAAGTTGGCAGAAAAATCAGTGTCCAGAAAAAAAAAAAAAGTGAAAGGGAAGTGTGCTTGTTGTTTTGGCTCAAAAATTTGTTCTATAATTGGTGCCTATTTTATACCAATCCTAGTTCTGAAATTTCAATTGAAAATTATTTTGAAAACAAGTGCCAAAACTAGAGGTTTCTTGAGTCTTTTTTTTTTTTAGAGTTATTCTACTCTACTCTAGAGCCATTCTAGGTTTCTCTTTGAGTCCTAGCTTGTTCTTTTGTGCTTTTAATTGCTTTAATTGTTGAATAATCCTTGGAAATTTGTCTTGTTAAAACTCTATTGGTTTAGCTTTCATTTCATTTTTTTTTTGTCTTTGGTTATTGCTTGTCTCTTTGTTTCCTTGGTTGTGAGTTGCCATATAGGGAATTGGAAAGGAGGATTGGTACCATATCTTGAAGAATTTGAGTCAAGAAGAAAGGGGCCAACCACCTTAAGAGCTATTGGACTAAGAAGCACTCCAAATTGAGTGAAACACTAAAGAGAGAATAGCCACCACAATTGAGGACTTTTTTTTTCTTTGTAATTTTGTAATTGGCAATTTGCTTTGCTTTCAAATTTTGTAACAAAAAGGCCTTTCATTGGAAGTAAGTTGGGAGCCTCCGCTAGGTCACCCTACTTCCATTTGTGTGTAATAATTTTAGGCAATTTTCCCTTAGGATAGTGAGTGTTTTGTTGGGAACCTTAAATGAGGTCATCCAAACACTCTTAGGATCCGCCTAGTTTGCATTTCTTGCACTTTAATTTCTTGCTTACTTTCATAGCTTATTTCTTTTACCCTCCATTGTCAAACCACCTAGATAGCTTGCCTTTTACCAATTAGTTTTTACCTTATCTTTCACACCTCTTTTAGTGTTTATTTTGGCTAGTTTCAACCATAGTTTCTTTTACCTTTTGTTTTCAAACCCCCAACAAGAAAGAACCATAACTTAGGAACCAACATGAGTCTTCATTCTTCATCTAGTGTTAATGGTGAGGGTTCTACTCCTAAGGACCCCTTGTATAAGATATTAGATGAGTTGAGATCCCTTAAGTTGTGGAACGAAAAACAAGAGAGAAAAGAAAAAGGTAAAAAAAGAGTGGAAGAAATAAGTCAAGATGAAAGAGAGAAAATAAGAGAGGAAGAAAGAAGAAAAATAATGAAAGAAATGAAAAGAGAAAAACATGCCTCCTATAGTAGTCATGACTCTTGCAAGAGTTTAAGTGAAGAACTTAGCGACTATTATAGAGGGCGTCATAGTTCACATACTAAACATCACTCCCAAAGAAGAGAAAAGGATAGAAGGCCTCAAGAGGTTAACATTAGCCTCCCATATTTCCACGGAAAAGATAATGTTGAGGCCTACTTAGATTGGGAAATGAAGGTTGAACAACTCTTTGCTTGCCATCATATTAGCGAAGAGAGAAAAGTTCCATTGGCTACCCTTAGCTTTCAAGGGTATGCCCTCTATTGGTGGACTTCCCTTGTTAAAGAACGAAGGATTCATGGGGATCCTCCAGTAGAGTATTGGAATGATCTTAAGAGTGCCCTTAGGAAAAGGCACATTCCCTCCTACTATGAAAGGGAGCTTATGGACAAGCTCCAAAGGCTTAGACAAGGGAGTATGACTGTTGAAGAATATAGACAACAAATGGAACTACTCCTTTTAAGAGCTGGACTTAGGGAGGAGGAAAGAGCAAGCATAGCTAGGTTCCTTAGTGGGCTTAATATGGAAGTGAGGGACAAGGTTGAACTCCTTCCATAATATATCGATTATAACCTTTCCCTCAGAGGTCCGATTCAGGCGCATAATATATCGAGACCCTCAAAATTTAACAACGGAAACTCTTGAGAAATTCAAATGGTCATAACTTTTCACTCGGATGTCCGATTCAGGCGCATAATATATTGAGACGCTTGAAATTGAACAACGGATGCTCTCGAGAAATTCAAATGGATATAACTTTTAACTCGGATGTCCGTTTTAGGCGCAGCACATATAGAGACCCTCGAAATTGAAAAACGTAAGCTCTCGAGAAATTCAAATGGTCATAACTTTTCACTGGGATGTCTGATTCAGGCGCATAATATATTGAGACGCCTGAAATTGAACAACGGATGCTCTCGAGAAATTCAAATGGATATAACTTTTAACTCGGATGTCCGATTTAGGCGCATTACATATAGAGACGCTCAAAATTGAACAACGGAAGCACTCGAGAAATTCAAATGGACATAACTTTTAACTCGGATGTCTGATTTAGGTGCATCACATATAAAGACGCTCGAAATTGAACAACGGAAGCTCTCGAGAAATTCAAATGGAAATAACTTTTAACTCGGATGTCCGATTTAGGCGCATCACATTTAGAGACGCTCGAAATTGAACAACGGAAGCTCTCAAGAAATTAAAATGGTCATAGCTTTAAACTCGGAGGTCCGATTCAGGCGCATAATATATCGAGACGCTAGAAATTGAACTATGAAAGCTCTTGAGCAATTCAAATGGTCATAACTTTTCCCTCTGAGGTCCGAATCAGGCGCATAATATACCGAGACGCTCGAAATTGAACAACGGAAGCTCTCGAGAAATTCAAATGGTCATAACTTTTAACTCAGAGGTCCGATTCCGGCGCATAATATATCGAGAAGCTTGAAATTGAACTATGAAAGCTCTTGAGCAATTCGAATGGTCATAACTTTCACACGAAGGTCAGATTCACGTGCATAATATATCGTGACGCTCGAAATTGAACAACGGAAGCTCTCGAGAAATTCAAATGGTCATACTTGTAACTCGGAGGTCCGATTCAGGGGCATAATATATCAAGACGCTTGAAATTGAACAACGGAAGCTCCCGAGAAGTTCAAATCGTCATAACTTTTCACTCGGTGGTCCGATTCAGGCGCATAATATATCAAGACGCTTGAAATTGAACAACGGAAGCTCTCGAGAAGTTCAAATCGTCATAACTTTTCAGTCGGATGTCCGATTTAGGTGCATCACATATAGAGACGCTCGAAATTGAATAACGGAAGCTCTCGAGAAATTCAAATGTTCATAACTTTTCACACGGAGGTCAGATTCAGGCGCATAATATATCGAGACGCTCAAAATTTAACAACGGAAGCTCACGAGAAATTCAAATGGTCCTAACTTTTCACACGGATGTCTGATTCAGGCGCATAATATATTGAGACGCTCGAAATTGAACAACGGAAGCTCTCGAGAAATTGAAATGAATATAACTTTTAACTCGGATGTCCGTTTTAGGCGCAGCACATATAGAGTCCCTCGAAATTGAACAACGGAAGCTCTCGAGAAATTCAAATGGTCATAACTTTTCACTCGGATGTCCGATTCAAGCGCATAATATATCGAGACGCCCGAAATTGAACAACGGAAGCTCTCGAAAAATTAAAATGGACATAACTTTTAACTCGGATGTCCGATTTAGGCGCATCACATATAGAGACGCTCGAAATTGAACAACGGAAGCTCTCGAGAAATTCAAATGCACATAACTTTTAACTCGGATGTCCGATTTAGGCGCATCACATATAGAGACGCTCGAAATTGAACAAAGAAAGCTCTCAAGAAATTAAAATGGTCATAGCTTTAAACTCGGAGGTCCGATTCAGGCGCATAATATATCGAGACGCTAGAAATTGAACTATGAAAGCTCTTGAGCAGTTCAAATGGTCATAACTTTTCAATCGGATGCCCGATTTAGGCGCATCACATATAGAGACGCTTGAAATTGAACAACGGAAGCTCTCGAGAAATTCAAATGTTCATAACGTTTCACACGGAGGTCAGATTCAGGCGCATTATATATATCGAGACCCTCAAAATTTAACAACGGAAGCTCTCGAGAAATTCAAATGGTCATAACTTTTCACTCGGATGTCCGATTAAGGCGCATAATATATTTAGACGCTCGAAATTGAACAACGGAAGCTCTCCAGAAATTCAAATGGTCATAACTTTTCACTCGGATGTCCGATTCAAGCGCATAATATATCGAGACGCCCGAAATTGAACAATAGAAGCTCTCGAGAAATTCAAATGGACATAACTCTTAACTCGGATGTCCGATTTAGGCGCATCACATATAGAGACGCTCAAAATTGAACAACGGAAGCACTCGAAAATTCAAATGGACATAACTTTTAACTCGGATGTCCGATTTAGGCGCATCAAATATAGAGACGCTTGAAATTGAACAACGGAAGCTCTCGAGAAATTCAAATGGATATAACTTTTAACTCGGATGTCCGATTTAGGCGCATCACATATAGAGACGCTCGAAATTGAACAACGGAAGCTCTCGAGAAATTCAAATGGTCATAGCTTTTAACTCGGAGGTTTGATTCAGGCGCATAATATATCGAGACGCTAGAAATTGAACTATGAAAGCTCTTGAGCAATTCAAATGGTCATAACTTTTCCCTCAGAGGTCCGATTCAGGTATATAATATATCGAGACGCTCGAAATTTAACAATGGAAGCTTTCGAGAAATTCAAATGGTCATAACATTTAACTCGGATGTCAAATTTCGGGGCATAATATATCGCGACACTCGAAATTGAACAACGAAAGCTCTCGAGAAATTCAATTGGTCATAACTTTTAACTCGGAGGTCCGATTCAGGCGCATAATTTATTAAGACGCTTGAAATTGAACTATGAAAGCTCTTGAGCAATTCAAATGGTCATAACTTTTCACACGAAGGTCAGATTCAGGTGCATAATATATCGAGACGCTCGAAATTGAAAAACGGAAGCTCTCGAGAAATTCAAATGGTCATAACTTTTAACTCGGATGTCCGATTTAGGCGCATAATATATCGAGACGCTTGAAATTGAACAACGGAAGCTCTCGAGAAATTCAAATGGTCATAACTTTTAACTCGGACGTCCGATTCAGGTGCATAATATAACGAGACGCTCGAAATTGAACAACGAAAGCTCTCGAAAATTCAAATGGTCATAACTTTTCACTCGGAGGTCAATTTAGGCGCATAATATATCGAACACACAAAATTGAACAACGGAAGCTCTCGAAAATTCAAATGTCATAACTTTTACTCGGAGTCAATTAGGCGCATAATATATCGAGACGCTAGAAATTGAACTATGAAAGCTCTTGAGCAATTCAAATGGTCATAACTTTTCCCTCAGAGGTCCGATTCAGGCGCATAATATATCGAGACGCTCGAAATTTAACAACGGAAGCTCTCGAGAAATTCAAATGGTCATAACATTTAACTGGATTCCAATTTCGGGGCATAATATATCGAGACGCTCGAAATTGAACAACGGAAGCTCTCGAGAAATTCAAATGGTCATAACTTTAACTTGGAGGTCCGATTCAGGGCATAATATATCGAGACGCTTGAAATTGAACTATGAAAGCTCTTGAGCAATTCAAATGGTCATAACTTTTAACTCGGATGTCTGATTTAGGCGCATAATATAGAGACGCTCGAAATTGAACAACGGAAGCTCTCGAGAAATTAAATGGTCATAACTTTTCACACGGAGGTCAGATTTAGGCCATAATATATCGAGACCTCTAAATTGAACAACGGAAGCTCTCGAGAAATTCAAATGGTCATAACTTTTAACTCGGAGGTCCGATTCAGGCGCATAATATATCAAGACGCTTGAAATTGAACAACGGAAGCTCTCGAGAAGTTCAAATCGTTATAACTTTTCACTCGGAGGTCCGATTCAGGCGCATAATATATCGAGACGCTAGAAATTGAACTATGAAAGCTCTTGAGCAATTCAAATGGTCATAACTTTTCACTCAGATGTCCGATTCAGGCGCATAATATATCGAGACGCTCGAAATTTAACAAAGGAAGCTCTCGAGAAATTCAAATGGTCATAATATTTAACTCGGATGTCCAATTTAGGCGCATAATATATCAAACGCTCGAAATTGAACAACGGAAACTCTCGAGAAATTCAAATGAAATAACTTTTAACTCGGATTTCCGATTAAGGCGGATCACATATAGAGACGCTCAAAATTGAACAACGGAAGCTCTCGAGAAATTCAAATGGTCATAACATTTAACTCGGATGTCCAATTTCGGGCATAATATATCGAGACGCTCGAAATTGAACAACGGAAGCTCTCGAGAAATTCAAATGGTCATAACTTTTCACTCGGAGGTCCGATTCAGGCGCATAATATATCGAGACGCTGAAATTGAACTATGAAGCTCTGAGCAATTCAAATGGTCATAACTTTTCCTCGAGGTCCGATTCAGGCGCATAATATACGAGACGCTCGAAATTGAACAACGGAAGCTCTCGAGAAATTCAAATGGTCATAACTTTTAACTCGAGGTCCGATTCAGGCGCATAATATATCGAGACGCTTGAAATTGAACTATGAAAGCTCTTGAGCAATTCAAATGGTCATAACTTTTCACACGAAGGTCAGATTCCGGTGCATAATATATCGAGACGATTTAAATTGAAAAACGGAAGCTCTCAGGAAATTCAAATGGTCATACTTGTAACTCGGAGGTCCGATTCAGGCGCATAATATATCAAGACGCTTGAAATTGAACAACGGAAGCTCCCGAGAAGTTCAAATCGTCATAACTTTTCACTCGGAGGTCCGATTCAGGCGCATAATATATCGAGACGCTGAAATTGAACAACGGAAGCTCTCGAGAATTCAAATGTCATAACTTTTCACTCGGATGTCCGATTTAGGGCATCACATATAGAGACGCTCGAAATTGAAAACGGAAGCTCTCGAGAAATTCAAATGTCATAACTTTTCACACGGAGGTCGATTCAGGCGCATAATATATCGAGACGCTCAAAATTTAACAACGGAAGCTCTCGAGAAATTCAAATGGTCATAACTTTTCACTCGGATGTCCGATTCAGGCGCATAATATATTGAGACGCTCGAAATTGAACAATGGAAGCTCTCGAGAAATTAAATGATATAACTTTTAACTCGGATGTCCGATTTAGGCGCATCACATATAGAGACCCTCGAAATTGAACAACGGAAGCTCTCGAGAAATTCAAATGGTCATAACTTTTCACTCGGATGTCCGATTCAGGCGCATAATATATCGAGACGCCCGAAATTGAACAGCAGAAGCTCTCGAGAAATTAAAATGGACATAACTTTTAACTCGGATGTCCGATTTAGGCGCATCACATATAGAGACGCTCGAAATTGAACAACGGAAGCTCTCGAGAAATTCAAATGACATAACTTTTAACTCGGATGTCCGATTTAGGCGCATCACATATAGAGACGCTCGAAATTGAACAACGAAAGCTCTCAAGAAATTAAAATGGTCATAGCTTTTAACTCGGAGGTCCGATTCAGGCGCATAATATATCGAGACGCTAGAAATTGAACTATGAAAGCTCTTGAGCAATTCAAATGGTCATAACTTTTCATCGGATGCCGATTAGGCGCATCAATATAGAGACGCTTGAAATTGAACAACGGAAGCTCTCGAGAAATTCAAATGTTCATAACTTTTCACACGGAGGTCAGATTCAGGCGCATAATATATCGAGACCCTCAAAATTGAACAACGGAAGCTCTCGAGAAATTCAAATGGTCATAACTTTTCACTCGGATGTCCGATTAGGCGCATAATATATGAGACGCTCGAAATTGAACAATGGAAGCTCTCCAGAAATTCAAATGGTCATAACTTTTCACTCGGATGTCCGATTCAAGCGCATAATATATCGAGACGCCCGAAATTGAACAAGAAGCTCTCGAGAAATTCATATGGACATAACTTTTAACTCGGATGTCCGATTCAGGCGCATCACATATAGGGACGCTTAAAATTGAACAACGGAAGCACTCGAGAAATTCAAATGGACATAACTTTTAACTCGGATGTCCGATTTAGGCGCATCAATATAGAGACGCTCGAAATTGAACAACGGAAGCTCTCGAGAAATTCAAATGGACATAACTTTTAACTCGGATGTCCGATTTAGGCGCATCACATATAGAGACGCTCGAAATTGAACAACGGAAGCTCTCGAGAAATTCAAATGGTCATAGCTTTTAACTCGGAGGTTTGATTCAGGTGCATAATATATCGAGACGCTAGAAATTGAACTATGAAAGCTCTTGAGCAATTCAAATGGTCATAACTTTTCCCTCAGAGGTCCGATTCAGGTGTATAATATATCGAGACGCTCGAAATTTAACAATGGAAGCTTTCGAGAAATTCAAATGGTCATAACATTTAACTCGGATGTCAAATTTCGGGGCATAATATATCGCGACACTCGAAATTGAACAACGAAAGCTCTCGAGAAATTCAATTGGTCATAACTTTTAACTCGGAGGTCCGATTCAGGCGCATAATTTATTAAGACGCTTGAAATTGAACTATGAAAGCTCTTGAGCAATTCAAATGGTCATAACTTTTCACACGAAGGTCAGATTCAGGTGCATAATATATCGAGACGCTCGAAATTGAACAACGGAAGCTCTCGAGAAATTCAAATGGTCATAACTTTTAACTCGGATGTCCGATTTAGGCGCATAATATATCGAGACGCTTGAAATTGAACAACGGAAGCTCTCGAGAAATTCAAATGGTCATAACTTTTAACTCGGAGTCCGATTCAGGCGCATAATATACGAGACGCTCGAAATTGAACAACGAAGCTCTCGAGAAATTCAAATGTCATAACTTTTCACTCGGAGGTCCGATTTAGGCGCATAATATATCGAACGCTCAAATTGAACAACGGAAGCTCTCGAGAAATTCAAATGGTCATAACTTTTAACTCGGAGGTTCGATTCAGGCGCATAATATATCGAGACGCTAGAAATTGAACTATGAAAGCTCTTGAGCAATTCAAATGGTCATAACTTTTCCCTCAGAGGTCCGATTCAGGCGCATAATATATCGAGACGCTCGAAATTTAACAACGGAAGCTCTCGAGAAATTCAAATGGTCATAACATTTAACTCGGATGTCCAATTTCGGGGCATAATATATCGAGACGCTCGAAATTGAACAACGGAAGCTCTCGAGAAATTCAAATGGTCATAACTTTTAACTTGGAGGTCCGATTCAGGCGCATAATATATCGAGACGCTTGAAATTGAACTATGAAAGCTCTTGAGCAATTCAAATGGTCATAACTTTTACTCGGATGTCGATTTAGGCGCATAATATAGAGACGCTCGAAATTGAACAACGGAAGCTCTCGAGAAATTCAAATGGTCATAACTTTTACCGGAGGTCGATTTAGGCCATAATATATCGAGACGCTCAAATTGAACAACGGAAGCTCTCGAGAATTCAAATGGTCATAACTTTTAACTCGGATGTCCGATTCAGGCGCATAATATATCAAGACGCTGAAATTGAACAACGGAAGCTCTCGAGAATTCAAATGGTTATAACTTTTCACTCGGAGGTCCGATTCAGGCGCATAATATATCGAGACGCTAGAAATTGAACTATGAAAGCTCTTGAGCAATTCAAATGGTCATAACTTTTCACTCGGAGGTCCGATTCAGGCGCATAATATATCGAGACGCTCGAAATTGAACAACGGAAGCTCTCGAGAAATTCAAATGGTCATAACTTTTAACTCGGATGTCCGATTCAGGCGCACAATTTATCGAGACGCCCGAAATTGAACAACGGAAGCTCTCGAGAAATTCAAATGGACATAACTTTTAACTCGGATGTCCGATTTAGGCGCATCACATATAGAGACGCTCAAAATTGAACAACGGAAGCTCTCGAGAAATTCAAATGGACATAACTTTAACTCGGATGTCCAATTTCGGGGCATAATATATCGAGACCCTCAAAATTGAACAACGGAAGCTCTCGAGAAATTCAAATGGTAATAACTTTTCACTCGGAGGTACGATTCAGGCGCATAATATATCGAGACGCTCGAAATTGAACTATGAAAGCTCTTGAGCAATTCAAATGGTCATAACTTTTAACTCGGATGTCCGATTTAGGCGCATCACATATAGAGACGCTCGAAATTGAACAACGGAAGCTCTCGAGAAATTCAAATGGTCATAACTTTTCACACGAAGGTCAGATTCAGGTGCATAATATATCGAGACGCTCGAAATTGAACAACGGAAGCTCTCGAGAAATTCAAATGGTCATAACTTTTCACACGAAGGTCAGATTCAGGTGCATAATATATCGAGACGGTTTAAATTGAACAACGGAAGCTCTTGAGAAATTCAAATGGTCATAACTTTTAACTCGGATGTCCAATTTCGAGGCATAATATATCGAGACGCTCGAAATTGAACAACGGAAGCTCTCGAGAAATTCAAATGGTCATAACTTTTAACTTGGAGGTCCGATTCAGGAGCATAATATATCGAGACGCTTGAAATTGAACTATGAAAGCTCTTGAGCAATTCAAATGGTCATAACTTTTAACTCGGATGCCTGATTTAGGCGCATCACATATAGA
>NW_021144041.1:0-28915 GCF_004193775.1 Glycine soja
AGTAAAAAGTTATTGTCGTTTGAATTTGCTCTAGGCTTCGGTATTCCCTTTCGAGCATCTCGATATATTACGGGACTCAATCAGACATCTAAGTAAAAAGTTATTGTCGTTTGAATTTGCTCAGAGCTTCGATATTCCATTTCGAGCGTCTCGATATATTACGGGACTCAATCAGACATCCGAATAAAAAGTTATTGTCGTTTGAATTTTCTCAGAGCTTCAACATTCAATTTCGAGCGTTCCGATATATTACGGGACTCAATCAGACATCCGAATAAAAAGTTATTGTCGTTTGAATTTGCTCAGAGCTTCGGTATTCCATTCCGAGCGTCTCGATATATTATGGGACTCAATCAGACATCCGAGTAAAACATTATTGTGGTTTGAATTTTCTCAGAGCTTCGATAATCAATTTCGAGCGTCTCAAAATATTACGGGACTCAGTCAAACAACCGAGTGAAAAGTTATTGTCGTTTGTATTTGCTGAGAGCTTCGATAATCAATTTCGAGCGTCTTGATATATTACGGGACTCAATCAGACATCCAAGTAAAAAGTTATTGCCGTTTGAATTTGCTCAGAGCTTCGATAATCAATTTCAAGCGTCTTGATATATTACGGGACTCAGTCAGACATCCGAGTAAAAAGTTATTTTACGTTCGAATTTGCTCAAAGCTTCAGTCTTCAATTTCGAGCGTCTCGACATATTATGGGACTCAATCAGATATCCGAGTAAAAAAGTGATTGTCGTTTGAATTTGCTCATAGCTTCAACATTCAATTTTGAGCGTTTTGATATATTACGATACTCAATCGGACATCCGAGTAAAAAGTTATTGTCGTTTGAATTTGCTCAGAGCTTCGGCATTCAAGTCCGAGCCTCTCGATATACTACGGGACTCAATCAGACATCCGTATAAAAAGTTATTGTCGTTTGAATTTGCTTAGAGCTTCGATAATCAATTTCGAGCGTCTTGATATATTACGGGACTTAGTCAGACATCCGAGTTAAAAGTTATTGTCGTTCGAATTTGCTCAGAGCTTCGGTCTTCAATTTCGAGCGTCTCGACATATTACGGGACTCAGTCAGACATCCGAGTAAAAAAGTGATTGTCGTTTGAATTTGCTCACAGCTTCAACATTCAATTTTGAGCGTTTTGATATATTACGATACTCAATCGGACATCCGAGTAAAAAGTTATTGGCGTTTGAATTTTCTCTGAGCTTCGGCATTCAAGTTCGAGCCTCTCGATATACTACGGGACTCAATCAGACCAACGAGTAAAAGGTTATTGTCGTTTGAATTTGCTCAGAACTTCGACATTCAAGTCCGAGCGTCTCGATATATTACGGGACTCAATCAGACATCCGAGTAAAAAAGTGATTGTCGTTTGAATTTGCTCAGAGCTTCAACATTCAATTTTGAGCGTTTTGATATTTTGCGGGACTCAATCGGACATCCGAGTAAAACGTTATTGTCATTTGAATTGGCTTAGAGGATCGGTATTCAATTTCGAGCGTCTCGATATATTACGGGACTCAATAAGACATCCGAGTTAAAAGTTATTATCGATTGAATTTGCTCAGAGCTTCAACATTCAATTTTGAGCGTTTTGATATCTTACGGGACTCAATCGGACATCAGAGTAAACAGTTATTGTCGTTTGAATTTACTCAGAGCTTCGGTATGCAATTTCGAGCGTATCGATATATTACGGGACTCAATCAGACATCCAAGTAAAACGTTATTGTCGTTTGAATTTTCTTAGAGCTTCAACATTCAATTTCGAGCGTTTCAATATATTACGGGACTCAATCGAACATACGAGTAAAAACTTATTGTCGTTTGAATTTGCTCAGAGCTTCGGTATTCCATTTCGAGCATCTCGATATATTACGGGACTCAATCAGACATCCAAGTAAAAATTTATTGTCGTTTGAATTTGCTTAGAGCTTCGATAATCAATTTCGAGCGTCTTGATATATTACGGGACTCAGTCAGACATCCGAGTAAAAAGTTATTGTCGTTCGAATTTGCTCAGAGCTTCGGTCTTCAATTTCGAGCGTCTCGACATATTACGGGACTCAGTCAGACATCCGAGTAAAAAAGTGATTGTCGTTTGAATTTGCTCATAGCTTCAACATTCAATTTTGAGCGTTTTGATATATTACGATACTCAATCGGACATCCGAGTAAAAAGTTATTGTCGTTTGAATTTGCTCTGAGCTTCGGCATTCAAGTTCGAGCCTCTCGATATACTACGAGACTCAATCAGACCTCCAAGTAAAAGGTTATTGTCATTTGAATTTGCTCAAAGCTTCGGCATTCAATTCCGAGCGTCTCGATATATTACGGGACTCAATCAGACATCCGAGTAAAACATTATTGTCGTTTGAATTTGCTCAGAGCTTCGATAATCAATTTTGAGCGTCTCGATATATTACGGGACTCAATCAGACATCCGAGTAAAAGGTTATTGTCGTTTGAATTTGCTCAGAGCTTTGATAATCAATTTCGAGCGTCTCGATATATTACGAAACTCTGTCAGACAACCGAGTGAAAAGTTATTGTCGTTTGAATTTGCTCAGAGCTTCAACATTCAATTTCTAACATCTCGATATATTACATGACTCAATCAAACATCCGAGTAAAGAGTTATTGTCGTTTGAATTTGCTCAGAGCTTCAACATTCAATTTGGGTCGTTTTGATATATGACGGGATTCAATCGGACATCCGAGTAAAAAGTTATTGGCGTTTGAATTTGCTCAGAGCTTCGGCATTCAAGTCCGAGCCTCTCGATATACTACGGGACTCAATCAGACTACCGAGTAAAAAGTTATTGTCATTTGAATTTGCTCAGAGCTTCGGCATTCATGTCCAAGCGTCTCGATATATTACAGGACTAAATCAGACATCTGAGTAAAAAGTTATTGTCGTTTGAATTTGTTCAGAGCTTCGGTATTCCATTTCGAGCGTCTCGATATATTACGGGACTCAATCAGACATCCGAGTAAAAAGTTATTGTCGTTTGAATTTGCTCAGAGCTTCGATAATCAATTTCGAGCGTCTCGATATATTACAGGACTCTGTCAGACAACCGAGTGAAAAGTTATTGTCCTTTGAATTTGCTCAGAGCTTCGGTATTCAATTTCGAGCGTCTCGACATATTACTGTACTTAATCAGACATCTGAGTAAAAAGTTATTGTCATTTGAATTTTCTCAAAGCTTCGGCATTCAAGTTCGAGCGTCTCGATATATTACGGGACTCAATCAGACATCCGAGTAAAACGTTATTGTCTTTTGAATTTGCTCAGAGCTTCGATAATCAATTTTGAGCGTCTCGATATATTACGGGACTCAGTCAGACAACCGAGTGAAAAGTTATTGTCGTTTGAATTTGCTCAGAGCTTCAACATTCAATTTCTAACATCTCGATATATTATAATACTCAATCAAACATCCGAGTAAAGAGTTATTGTCGTTTGAATTTGCTCAGAGCTTCAACATTCAATTTTGATCGTTTTGATATATGACGAGATTCAATCGGACATCCGAGTAAAAAGTTATTGGCGTTTGAATTTGCTCAGAGCTTCGGCATTCAAGTCTGAGCCTCTCGATATACTACGAGATTCAATCAGACCACCGTGTAAAAAGTTATTGTCGTTTGAATTTGCTCAGAGCTTCGGCATTCAAGTCCAAGCGTCTCGATATATTACGGGACTAAATCAGACATCTGAGTAAAAAGTTATTGTCGTTTGAATTTGCTCAGAGCTTCGGTATTCCATTTCGAGCGTCTCGATATATTACGGGACTCAATCAGACATCCGAGTAAAAAGTTATTGTCGTTTGAATTTGCTCTGAGCTTCGGCATTCAAGTTCGAGCCTCTAGATATACTACGGGACTCAATCAGACCTCCGAGTAAAAGGTTATTGTCGTTTGAATTTGCTCAGAGCTTCGATATTCCATTTCGAGCGTCTTGATATATTACGGGACTCAGTCAAACATCCGAGTGAAAAGTTATTGTCGTTTGAATTTGCTGAGAGCTTCGATAATCAATTTCGAGCGTCTTGATATATTACGGGACTCAATCAGACATCCAAGTATAAAGTTATTGTCATTTGAATTTGCTCAGAGCTTCGATAATCAATTTCAAGCGTCTTGATATATTACGGGACTCAGTCAGACAACCAAGTGAAAAGTTATTGTCGTTTGAATTTGCTCAGAGCTTCGATATTCCATTCCGAGCGTCTCGACATATTACGGGTCTCAATCAGATATCCGAGTAAAAAGTTATTGTCGTTTGAATTTGCTCAGAGCTTCGGCATTCAAGTCCAAGCGTCTCGATATATTACGATACTCAATCGGACATCTGAGTAAAAAGTTATTGTCGTTTGAATTTGCTCAGAGTTTCGGTATTCCATTTTGAGCGTCTCGATATATTATGGGACTCAATCAGACATCCGAGTAAAAAGTTATTGTCGTTTGAATTTGCTCAGAGCTTCAAAATTCAATTTCGAGCGTCTCGACATATTATGGGACTCAATCAGATATCCGAGTAAAAAAGTGATTGTCGTTTGAATTTGCTCATAGCTTCAACATTCAATTTTGAGCGTTTTGATATATTACGATACTCAATCGGACATCCGAGTAAAAAGTTATTGTCGTTTGAATTTGCTCAGAGCTTCGGCATTCAAGTCCGAGCCTCTCGATATACTACGGGACTCAATCAGACATCCGAGTAAAAAGTTATTGTCGTTTGAATTTGCTCAGAGCTTCGATAATCAATTTCGAGCGTCTTGATATATTACGGGACTTAGTCAGACATCCGAGTAAAAAGTTATTGTCGTCGAATTTGCTTAGAGCTTCGGTCTTCAATTTCGAGCGTCTCGACATATTACGGGACTCAGTCAGACATCCGAGTAAAAAAGTGATTGTCGTTTGAATTTGCTCATAGCTTCAACATTCAATTTTGAGAGTTTTGATATATTACGATACTCAATCGGACATCCGAGTAAAAAGTTATTGTCGTTTGAATTTGCTCTGAGCTTCGGCATTCAAGTTCGAGCCTCTCGATATACTACGGGACTCAATCAGACCTCCGAGTAAAAGGTTATTGTCGTTTGAATTTGCTCAGAACTTCGACATTCAAGTCCGAGCGTCTCGATATATTATGGGACTCAATCAGACATCCGAGTAAAAAAGTGATTGTCGTTTGAATTTGCTCAGAGCTTCGGTATTCAATTTCGAGCGTCTCGACATATTACGGGACTCAGTCAGACATCCGAGTAAAAAGTTATTGTCATTTGAATTTGCTCAGAGCTTCGATAATCAATTTCGAGCGTCTCGATATATTACGGGACTCAGTCAGACAACCAAGTGAAAAGTTATTGTCGTTTGAATTTGCTCAGAGCTTCGATATTCCATTTCGAGCGTCTCGATATATTACGAGACTCAATCAGACCACCGAGTAAAGAGTTATTGTCGTTTGAATTTGCTCAGAGCTTCGGCATTCAAGTCCAAGCGTCTCGATATATTACGGGACTAAATCAGACATCTGAGTAAAAAGTTATTGTCGTTTGAATTTGCTCAGAGTTTCGGTATTTCATTTTGAGCGTCTCGATATATTACGAGACTCAATCAGACATCTGAGTAAAAAGTTATTGTCGTTTGAATTTTCTCAGAGCTTCGATAATCAATTTCGAGCGTCTCGATATATTACGGGACTCAGTCAGACAACCAAGTGAAAAGTTATTGTCGTTTGAATTTGCTCAGAGCTTCGATATTCCATTTCGAGCGTCTCGAAATATTACGGGACTTAGTCAAACAACCGAGTGAAAATTTATTGTCGTTTGAATTTGCTGAGAGCTTCGATAATCAATTTCGAGCGTCTTGATATATTACGGGACTCAATCAGACATCCAAGTAAAAAGTTATTGTCGTTTGAATTTGCTGAGAGCTTCGATAATCAATTTCGAGCGTCTTGATATATTACGGGACTCAATCAGACATCCAAGTAAAAAGTTATTGTCGTTTGAATTTGCTCAGAGATTCGATAATCAATTTCAAGCGTCTTGATATATTACGGCACTGAGTCAGACATCAGAGTAAAAAGTTATTTTACGTTCGAATTTGCTCAAAGCTTCAGTCTTCAATTTCGAGCGTCTCGACATATTATGGGACTCAATCAGATATCCGAGTAAAAAAGTGATTGTCGTTTGAATTTGCTCATAGCTTCAACATTCAATTTTGAGCGTTTTGATATATTACGATACTCAATCGGACATCCGAGTAAAAAGTTATTGTCGTTTGAATTTGCTCAGAGCTTCAGCATTCAAGTCCGAGCCTTTCGATATACTACGGGACTCAATCAGACCACCGAGTAAAAAGTTATTGTCGTTTGAATTTGCTCAGAGCTTCGGCATTCAAGTCCAAGCGTCTCGATATATTACGGGTCTAAATCAGACATCTGAGTAAAAAGTTATTGTCGTTTGAATTTGCTCAGAGCTTCGGTATTCCATTTCGAGCGTCTCGATATATTACGGGACTCAATCAGACATTCGAGTAAAAAGTTATTGTCATTTGAATTTGCTCAGAGCTTCGATAATCAATTTCGAGCGTCTCGATATATTACGGGACTCAGTCAGACAACCAAGTGAAAAGTTATTGTCGTTTGAATTTGCTCAGAGCTTCGGTATTCCATTTCGAGCGTCTCGATACATTACGGGACTCAATCAGACATCCGAGTAAAACGTTATTGTCGTTTGAATTTGCTCAGAGCTTCGATAATCAATTTCGAGCGTCTTGATATATTACGGGACTTAGTCAGACATCCGAGTAAGAAGTTATTGTCGTTCAAATTTGCTCAGAGCTTCGGTATTCAATTTCGAGCGTCTCGACATATTACGGGACTCAGTCAGACATCCGAGTAAAAAGTTATTGTCATTTGAATTTGCTCAGAGCTTCGATAATCAATTTCGAGCGTCTCGATATATTACGGGACTCAGTCAGACAACCAAGTGAAAAGTTATTGTCGTTTGAATTTGCTCAGAGCTTCGATATTCCATTTCGAGCGTCTCGATATATTACGAGACTCAATCAGACCACCGAGTAAAAAGTTATTGTCGTTTGAATTTGCTCAGAGCTTCGGCATTCAAGTCCAAGCGTCTCGATATATTACGGGACTAAATCAGACATCTGAGTAAAAAGTTATTGTCGTTTGAATTTGCTCAGAGTTTCGGTATTCCATTTTGAGCGTCTCGATATATTACGGGACTCAATCAGACATCTGAGTAAAAAGTTATTGTCGTTTGAATTTGCTCAGAGCTTCGATAATCAATTTCGAGCGTCTCGATATATTACGGGACTCAGTCAGACAACCAAGTGAAAAGTTATTGTCGTTTGAATTTGCTCAGAGCTTCGATATTCCATTTCGAGCGTCTCGAAATATTACGGGACTCAGTCAAACAACCGAGTGAAAATTTATTGACGTTTGAATTTGCTGAGAGCGTCGATAATCAATTTCGAGCGTCTTGATATATTACGGGACTCAATCAGACATCCAAGTAAAAAGTTATTGTCGTTTGAATTTGCTCAGAGCTTCGATAATCAATTTCAAGCGTCTTGATATATTACGGGACTCAATCAGACATCCGAATAAAAAGTTATTGTCGTTTGAATTTGCTCAGAGCTTCAAAATTCAATTTCGAGCGTCTCGACATATTATGGGACTCAATCAGATATCCGAGTAAAAAAGTGATTGTCGTTTGAATTTGCTCATAGCTTCAACATTCAATTTTGAGCGTTTTGATATATTACGATACTCAATCGGACATCCGACTAAAAAGTTATTGTCGTTTGAATTTGCTCAGAGCTTCGGCATTCAAGTCCGAGCCTCTCGATATACTACGGGACTCAATCAGACATCCGAGTAAAAAGTTATTGTCGTTTGAATTTGCTCAGAGCTTCGATAATCAATTTCGAGCGTCTTGATATATTACGGGACTTAGTCAGACATCCGAGTAAAAAGTTATTGTCGTTCGAATTTGCTTAGAGCTTCGGTCTTCAATTTCGAGCGTCTCGACATATTACGGGACTCAGTCAGACATCCGAGTAAAAATTTATTGTCATTTGAATTTGCTCAGAGCTTCGATAATCAATTTCGAGCGTCTCGATATATTACGGGACTCAGTCAGACAACCAAGTGAAAAGTTATTGTCGTTTGAATTTGCTCAGAGCTTCGATATTCCATTTCGAGCGTCTCGATATATTACGAGACTCAATCAGACCACCGAGTAAAAAGTTATTGTCGTTTGAATTTGCTCAGAGCTTCGGCATTCAAGTCCAAGCGTCTCGATATATTACGGGTCTAAATCAGACATCTGAGTAAAAAGTTATTGTCGTTTGAATTTGCTCAGAGCTTCGGTATTCCATTTCGAGCGTCTCGATATATTACGGGACTCAATCAGACATCCGAGTAAAAAGTTATTGTCGTTTGAATTTGCTCAGAGTTTCGATAATCAATTTCGAGCGTCTCGATATATTACGGGACTCAGTCAGACAACCAAGTGAAAAGTTATTGTCGTTTGAATTTGCTCAGAGCTTCGGTATTCCATTTCGAGCGTCTCGATACATTACGGGACTCAATCAGACATCCGAGTAAAACGTTATTGTCGTTTGAATTTGCTCAGAGCTTCGATAATCAATTTCGAGCGTCTCGAAACATTACGGGACTCAGTCAAACAACCGAGTGAAAAGTTATTGTCGTTTGAATTTGCTGAGAGCTTCGATAATCAATTTCGAGCGTCTTGATATATTACGGGACTCAATCAGACATCCAAGTAAAAAGTTATTGTCGTTTGAATTTGCTCAGAGATTCGATAATCAATTTCAAGCGTCTTGATATATTACGGCACTCAGTCAGACATCCGAGTAAAAAGTTATTTTACGTTCGAATTTGCTCAAAGCTTCAGTCTTCAATTTCGAGCGTCTCGACATATTATGGGACTCAATCAGATATCCGAGTAAAAAAGTGACTGTCGTTTGAATTTACTCATAGCTTCAACATTCAATTTTGAGCGTTTTGATATATTACGATACTCAATCGGACATCCGAGTAAAAAGTTATTGTCGTTTGAATTTGCTCAGAGCTTCGGCATTCAAGTCCGAGCCTCTCGATATACTACGGGACTCAATCAGACATCCGAGTAAAAAGTTATTGTCGTTTGAATTTGCTCAGAGCTTCGATAATCAATTTCGAGCGTCTTGATATATTACGGGACTTAGTCAGACATCCGAGTAAGAAGTTATTGTCGTTCAAATTTGCTCAGAGCTTCGGTATTCAATTTCGAGCGTCTCGACATATTACGGGACTCAGTCAGACATCCGAGTAAAAAGTTATTGTCATTTGAATTTGCTCAGAGCTTTGTGGCGTCCCCAAAATAATGACTGGTTTAATAGTAATGATTTAATTAACAAAACCATGGTATTTTTTTTTTTCCTTCTTTTTTCTTTCTCATTTTTTTTCTCTTTTCACTAAAACAAGTTTTCGAAGGAAAATCCTCACTACAGAGTCCTGAATGGCCAGTTCACAACTCTGTTCGGAGTCATTTCTTTCTCACTGCTCATAATCTCTAAACTATTTTGCTTTTCAAAGGAAAGAACGTACCAGCCATTACTTTAGGTCGTCACGTGAAAATAAAAGAATAAAATACGATCGATAAACTCTTTTACAAATAAAGTTACTAACGCTTTCTTTTCAAAGAACAAGATCGATCATAAATGCATTCATCATTTAAAGCTGTCCAAAGTATGGGAGTTTTACAAAATATATAGTGTCATCCAAAGCAAAGGTGTCCATAGTGGTGGCTTCAGCCACATGTATACAATCATCAAATGCCTATACATCAGGTCTACCCATACAAAAACAAAAGAGTAAACCTAACAGTTAGTCCTAGATACACCCACCCTCAAAAAGTATACAAAACTAATCCAAAAAGCTGTCCACTAGAATGAAGAGCCTCCGCTGATCGCCATCTCCCTCGGGCCGCTATCCTCCGTAGAGTCTGCCTCAGATGCCGACATGACTTCCTCGGGAGAATCCACCTCAAGAAGTGGATCCTCATCACCCTCTAGAAAGTCAAGGGCATCCACAGCAGGCTCAGGAGGTAGCTCCTCCAGGTCCTCCTCAGGGTCTTCCTCGGATGACGTTACCTCGATCACTTGAACGGGCTCCACTAGACGATATGGTGGAGGCGTGGGTAGTATCCACTCCACAGTGCGCTGAAGCGTCCGTGCAGGTTCATCTGGATGCACCAAAGAAGTAGCCGTGAATCGAATGGTGCCCCGAAATCGGCACCTCGTGTTGCCTTCGAGAGTCTCCCAAGCTCCCTCTAGGCACTCCACCTCTACTCGATCACGAATTAGCTGTGCCGCCATCACGATCTACAAGAAAGAAGAGAAAGGGGTAGACTCTTTCACAAGAATCTAACTGTGCTGCACACGATGCGTCTCACAAACACTACATGCAATAAAAGGGGTATTTTAAGGCTTTCCATCTCTGGTAATCGATTACACAACCTTGGTAATCGATTACCAGAGGCTAAACTTGAATTACACAGCCTCAGGACATGAAATATGCAATAATACACTGTGTAATCGATTACACATGCCTGGTAATCGATTACCAGTGACCCATTCCTCTGTGTAATCGATTACACAGGCTGGTAATCGATTACCAGAGGCTCCCTAAGTTTCCTGACTTCGTTTTCAAGCCTGGTAATCGATTACACCCCTTGGTAATCGATTACCAGAGACCATCTTAGCCTCCTGTCCTCAATTTTAAGCCTTGTAATCGATTACCCACCCTTGGTAATCGATTACCAGAGGCCACAATCCACATATTACACAAAATTCACAGCTGGCCAGCCACCACAAGCCTCCTTGCTTTGTGGTCTTATTTTCCTTTTATCTGTTGACTGCCAGGAGCTCGCCTGTTTAGGTACATCACAGGTTCTCACTGACCGACTATGCCCGGGTTGGGTCGGGATTGGTCAAGCTTGGTTTTGGGCAATAGCACCCCACCTGACGTCCCCAAGGTCTCCTGACCCCCGCGACATATCTCCAGGTACCACTCTGTGGTCAACAATAAAAGCAGGAAGTTCACCCTTCAACACTTCCTCATCTCAAGCTTGTAGGATTATGGGGTACCCATCACATGTGGTACTAGGTGGCGGTCGGGCGATGGTGCACAACAAGTTTTCCACATCCACAATGCGCGCATAAACCCACCATCCCCTGTAGCCCACCTCCAACTGAGCTCACGTACTCCCACGTAGTCCATATCCTCGTTTCTCTCAACACCGGGTCCCCATCAATCCTCCCAAGCTTCCCCAACATCAAAGTAATGCAACATTCAAACAGCACAAACTATCACAGCCAAGAAAACAGAGCAAAGGCAGAAAACTCTGCCAAAACACCAACCAAAATCACAGCTTTTCTCACTTAAAGACCCCAGTAACAATTCCTTCGTTCCAATTCGTTAACCGTTGGATCGACTCCAAATTTTTACTGGAAGTCTCTAGTACATAAGCCTACGTTTTGACCGTTGGGATCTACTAGCAAAAATCCAGAACTCATTCTGCACTGCTCTTTCCACAACCAGCAAATGCCTAGTATTTTTCTGCACTTATGCAAAATCCTGCTGCACAATTTCACAGCAAAAATCTGCACAAAATGCAGATTTCGAAAACCACACTTCCCCTCATCCAATCTTGCCCAAATCAAATCCTACAAGTCCCAAATCATGTATCAATCATGCCTAAACCAAATTCAAGCCTTAAAGCACAGCAACACAGAATCTAGGTGTCCAACACCCCTCCATTCAATGGCTTTTCTAGGTTTGAAAGGTGAAATTTAGAATGAGGTAAATTTGAAGTAAACTCTCACCTCACACCAATCCATAACATCAATCTAAACTTGCCCAAACTGGATTTACACCTAAAATTCCACCAAATCAAAATTTGACTCTTCAACACCCAAATTTGCCCTAGAAATGGCTCTTTGTTCACTTGGTCATTTGTTTTTCTCCCTAGCACAGTCCAAGCTTTCTCCCAAGTCCTAAATGACATTTCAAGCTAGTATTAACTCACTTTAACCTCCATTTACCACAGAATTCAGACTTAGCTTTCCAACTCTCAAAGTCTCACTCTTTTTCCACTCATAACATCACATTCTCACTTTCTAACCCTAGGTTAACTCTACATTTCATCTCTAACAGTTTTCCATGGGCAATTTCAGCATATAAACATCACAAACATCATCACAAAAACCCTAAAACAGTATGGGTATGTTTAACTCATCCAAACATGGCGATTTCAACAAGTTTTCAGCAAATGTCTTCACAAATAATCATCACACAGCATAAACCTTGCAAGACTACCCATCATATCTCCCAAAACCCCATACCCACGAAAATCAAAGGAGAAAGAAGTCCACCCAAACCTGGATTTTCGAAGTCCCACTCGTAGCCACGCACTTCACGACCCCGAAAATGCTCTCCTTTCACGATTTGGGGCAGAAATGATGGCCAAAGGTTGAAGCTTTGTGTGGAGCTTCAATGGAGAATGAGGGAGAAGAAAGGCAACGTGAGGGAGAGGGAGAGAGAAGGCTTCTGCAATGTTTTCTGCTGAGTGAAGAGAGAGAGACTTGTTTTTTTTTGGTTTTTAAAAGGCTTTTTCCTCTTTTCTTATTATTTTATTCAAGCTCTGCCACATGTCCCTATTTGATTGGAGCAAAAAGGGCCCACTTTCTCTTTTTGACTGTGACCCATACTCAGTCACAAAAGTGAGAAAAATCTGACCTTTGAAACGCTAAAATCTTACCTCGATTTGCGTGCCGTTTCTCTGGTTCCAATTTCTCGCGTTTCTCTGTGTCCGTCGGGGCCAGTTTTCGAAAGCAAGCAATATGTATATCAAAACGCTCAGAATAAAACCCCGAGCGTGGTTCAGAGGTTGGTTTCGTTAAATTCTAAGTCGCACGCAAAACGATGATTTTTAACTAATTAATTAAGAATTAACCCATAACCTCCCAGTTATGGATTTCTCTTCCTTAATTAGTCTAACCCGCGTATCTTGCCCCTACTATTCCTACCCTTACCAAGAACATATATGCATATACACTGAATAATACTTATATATATATATATAATCATTCAAAATACATCGTTTCCAAAAATTCCGGGTAGAAATTTCCAGGATGTTACAATACTCCCACCCTTTTAGGAATTTCGTCCCCGAAATTAACTACTCTATGAACAAACTTGGGTACAATTCTCTCATCCTATCCTCCAACTCCCATGTAGAATCACCCTCATCGGTTCCCCACTGCACCTTCACCAACGCGATCTCCTTTCCTCTCAACGACTTCGTCCTTCGGTCAGTGATTTCCTGAGGTTGTGCTCTATAGGTGAGGTTATCCTTCACCTGTACCTCGTCCACTACAAGTATATGTGATGGATCTGGGTTGTACCGTCTCAGTTGAGAGACATGGAACACAGGATGCAAATTCGATAAACTCGGAGGTAAGGCGATATGATAAGCTACAGGCCCAATCTTCTTCAAAATCTGATATGGACCTAGATACTTGGGTGTCAACTTCCTAGCTTTAAGAGCCCTTCCGACTCCGGTTAATGGAGAAACCTTCAAAAACACATGTTCTCCTTCTTGAAAATCTAGTGGCTTCCTCCTTCTATCGTAGTAGCTCTTCTGCCTATCTTGAGATGCTTTTATCTTCTCTCGAATCAACCTCACTTGTTCATTAATCTGTTGTAGCATTTCAGGTCCAAGAAGTACTGCTTCTCCATCATCATACCAACAAATAGGAGTTTTGCACTTTCGTCCATATAAGGCTTCAAAAGGAGCCATACCAATACTGGCTTGGTAACTATTGTTGTAAGTAAACTCAATCAACGGCAAACAATCCATCCAGCTACCTTGTTGCTCTATAATACACGCCCGAAGTAGATCCTCTAGAGTCTGAATGGTTCGTTCAGTCTGACCATCTGTTTGAGGATGATAAGCTGAACTAAGCTTCAGCTTTGTCCCCAAGGCTTCATGTAGACTCGTCCAAAATCGCGAAGTGAACCTCGGATCCCTGTCAGATACAATACTAGAAGGAATCCCATGCAACCTCACTACTTCCCTGATGTACAACTCCACGAGTTTCTCCATTCTATACTTCATATTCACTGGGATAAAATGAGCAGATTTGGTGAGTCGATCTACTATGACCCACACAGCATCATGTCCACGACTAGTCTTGGGTAAACTAGATACAAAATCCATAGATATGCTCTCCCATTTCCATTCCGGAATTTCCAATGGCTTCAATTCTCCCGATGGTCGTTGGTGCTCAACCTTAGCCTTTTGACATGTCAAACATCTTGCTACATATTCAGCTACATCTTTCTTCATGCCATGCCACCAAAAACTTCTCTTCAAATCTTGGTACATCTTAGTCATTCCTGGATGGAAACTAAGACGACTTTTATGTGCTTCCTCCAAAATCTGAACTTTCAAATCATCTAGAGACGGCACACATATCCTCCCCTTGAATCTAATTAACCCGGTTGTATCCTTCTCAAACTCCACACCCCTATCCCCCATTACATCTAACACCTTGCCTTGCAAAAACGGATCATCCCCTTGAGCCTCGCGTATGTGGTCTACAAATTCATTGGTAATCTGCAACGTTCCCACAAATAAGCTCTTGGGTCGCACCTCGATTGCTAGATTCAAATCTCGGAACTCCTCTATCAATCTCCGCTCCAAACTCATCATAGTCGCAACATGTAAAGATTTCCGGCTTAGCGCATCGGCTACTACATTAGCCTTTCCTGGATGGTAGGAAAGTCCAAAATCATAATCCTTGAGGAACTCCATCCATCTTCGTTGTCTCATATTGAGTTCCTTCTGATCGAACAAGTATTTGAGACTCTTGTGATCACTGAAAACTTCAAAACGAGTACCGTACAAATAATGCCTCCAAATCTTTAAGGCAAAAACCACCGCTGCTAGTTCCAAGTCATGAGTCGGATAGTTAACTTCATGAGGACGTAATTGACGCGAAGCATAAGCCACTACTCTTCCCTCTTGCATCAACACACATCCCAAGCCTTGCCCGCTTGCATCGCAATACACTTCAAATGTCCTCTTAGGGTCGGGCAAAATTAACACTGGAGCTGTCGTCAACCGCCTCTTCAACTCTTGGAAACTTTGATCACACTTCTCATTCCAGACAAACTTCTCATTCTTACGAGTCAACTTAGTTAGGGGCAATGCCAATTTAGAAAATCCCTCAATGAACTTTCTATAATAGCCTGCCAACCCCAAGAAGCTTCGAACCTCTGTTGGAGTTGTCGGTTGTTGCCACTCCATAACCGACTCCACCTTGTTCGGATCCACCGCAACCCCGTCCTCTTCCACATACATAGAGAGCAACACCATGTAAGTTCGAACATCCTCCATTCCTTCGTTGGCTGCATCCTCTTTCAAAGATTCACTTGGAACTACATCTCCACCAAACACTAGCATCTTCTCCTTACAGTCTAGAAAGATATGGTTAGTAGATAACCAATCCATCCCCAAGATCACATCTAGATGAGCTAAAGGTAGGCAAATCAAATCCGCCATAAAAGATCGACCCTCAACAATTATAGGACACTTCAAACACACCCGAGAGGTGGTTACAGGCTCGCTCGTCGGAGTAGACACCACCATATCATATGGTAACTCCGTTGCACATAACCCCAACCTCTCCACACATGCATGAGATATGAAAGAATGCGTGGCACCTGAATCATAAAGTACATCTAGCAGTTTATCAGCAATCAAACACTTACCCCGTATCAAAACGTCGGAGGCAGCCGCTTCTGAACCACTCATAGCAAATACCCGAGAGGGTACTTTTGGTCTTCCACCACTAGTGTTGTTGTTGCTAACATTACCGCTCCTTGTGGAATTAGTGGGTCCACGATTGACGGTGTTAGAATTGGCCGTCACTGTCGGCCTCCCGGTCACCCTACATTCTCGAGCATAATGGCCCACCTTGCCACACACATAACAACGATTCTCCTGTGTCTGCTGGAGCTGTGGGCAATTTCTCTTAATATGCGGTCCTCCACACTGAAAGCATTGTACCCCAATCCCCCTTGACTGGCTCATGTTGGAGGTAGCCATAGGTTGCTTCCCCTTGTTGCTAGCATACGGCTTCATCCTCTTGTTACCATTTCCTCTAAAAGGATGGTTCCTCTGAGGTCCTCCAACTCCTCTAGCTTGCCTCTCCTTCATCTTATCTTCAAAAATCCTGCACTTTGTCACCAACTGATTAAAATCCGTGATCTGCATATAACTAACCGCTTGTTGGATCTCCAACCGAAGCCCATTCTCAAACTGAGCACATAAATCTTCCTCATTCCGAGCATCTTGGTATTGAGGCCAATACTGTAGAAGCTCATTAAACTTAGCCGTGTACTCCCCAACAGACATGTTTCCTTGCTTCAAATCCAGAAATTCCCTCGCCTTCCGCTTCCTGAGATCTCGCGGGAAGTAATTCTCCAGGAATTTGTCCTTGAAGGCATTCCAAGGAATCACGCCTCTAGGTGCAACAAATGAAGGCTTCACGAACTTCCACCAATTCTCGGCCTCCCCTTGGAGCATAAATGTTGCATAAAGGACCTTATGCTCCTCAAGGCAACCCATCGCCTCGAAAATCTTTTCCGTCTCAGCTAACCACAACCTAGCACCTTCCGGATCATAGTCTCCACTGAACTTTGGCGGGTGGTTCTTACGGAAAGCCATGAGTCCCCGATACTCCGCCGGCTCCACATCATGTTCCTGCACTAGAGTTTCCAGCACAGCGGTGATGCGGTCAAGGACATCACGGTTCTGATCCCTACCACGTCCTGCCATACCTATCCTGTAGGGAAACTATTAGCACCCAAGAAATCCTAATGAGAGAGTGTACCACACAGGCTATGACAGTTATAACAACATCCTTCTCTTTATACATACTCATACACACAACAACCCTATGAATCAGTCACACATCCATGCTCAGACAATAAGGCAGAAATACACACAATGTGTGACTTAACGTCACTCCCCGAAACCTACTTCCAAGTTTCAGAGATACACAGCATTCACACAGTAAGACCATAACAGGTTCACTAGAATCCAACTTTTGCTCTGATACCACCAATTGTGGCGTCCCCAAAATAATGACTGGTTTAATAGTAATGATTTAATTAACAAAACCATGGTATTTTTTTTTTCCTTCTTTTTTCTTTCTCATTTTTTTTCTCTTTTCACTAAAACAAGTTTTCGAAGGAAAATCCTCACTACAGAGTCCTGAATGGCCAGTTCACAACTCTGTTCGGAGTCATTTCTTTCTCACTGCTCATAATCTCTAAACTATTTTGCTTTTCAAAGGAAAGAACGTACCAGCCATTACTTTAGGTCGTCACGTGAAAATAAAAGAATAAAATACGATCGATAAACTCTTTTACAAATAAAGTTACTAACGCTTTCTTTTCAAAGAACAAGATCGATCATAAATGCATTCATCATTTAAAGCTGTCCAAAGTATGGGAGTTTTACAAAATATATAGTGTCATCCAAAGCAAAGGTGTCCATAGTGGTGGCTTCAGCCACATGTATACAATCATCAAATGCCTATACATCAGGTCTACCCATACAAAAACAAAAGAGTAAACCTAACAGTTAGTCCTAGATACACCCACCCTCAAAAAGTATACAAAACTAATCCAAAAAGCTGTCCACTAGAATGAAGAGCCTCCGCTGATCGCCATCTCCCTCGGGCCGCTATCCTCCGTAGAGTCTGCCTCAGATGCCGACATGACTTCCTCGGGAGAATCCACCTCAAGAAGTGGATCCTCATCACCCTCTAGAAAGTCAAGGGCATCCACAGCAGGCTCAGGAGGTAGCTCCTCCAGGTCCTCCTCAGGGTCTTCCTCGGATGACGTTACCTCGATCACTTGAACGGGCTCCACTAGACGATATGGTGGAGGCGTGGGTAGTATCCACTCCACAGTGCGCTGAAGCGTCCGTGCAGGTTCATCTGGATGCACCAAAGAAGTAGCCGTGAATCGAATGGTGCCCCGAAATCGGCACCTCGTGTTGCCTTCGAGAGTCTCCCAAGCTCCCTCTAGGCACTCCACCTCTACTCGATCACGAATTAGCTGTGCCGCCATCACGATCTACAAGAAAGAAGAGAAAGGGGTAGACTCTTTCACAAGAATCTAACTGTGCTGCACACGATGCGTCTCACAAACACTACATGCAATAAAAGGGGTATTTTAAGGCTTTCCATCTCTGGTAATCGATTACACAACCTTGGTAATCGATTACCAGAGGCTAAACTTGAATTACACAGCCTCAGGACATGAAATATGCAATAATACACTGTGTAATCGATTACACATGCCTGGTAATCGATTACCAGTGACCCATTCCTCTGTGTAATCGATTACACAGGCTGGTAATCGATTACCAGAGGCTCCCTAAGTTTCCTGACTTCGTTTTCAAGCCTGGTAATCGATTACACCCCTTGGTAATCGATTACCAGAGACCATCTTAGCCTCCTGTCCTCAATTTTAAGCCTTGTAATCGATTACCCACCCTTGGTAATCGATTACCAGAGGCCACAATCCACATATTACACAAAATTCACAGCTGGCCAGCCACCACAAGCCTCCTTGCTTTGTGGTCTTATTTTCCTTTTATCTGTTGACTGCCAGGAGCTCGCCTGTTTAGGTACATCACAGGTTCTCACTGACCGACTATGCCCGGGTTGGGTCGGGATTGGTCAAGCTTGGTTTTGGGCAATAGCACCCCACCTGACGTCCCCAAGGTCTCCTGACCCCCGCGACATATCTCCAGGTACCACTCTGTGGTCAACAATAAAAGCAGGAAGTTCACCCTTCAACACTTCCTCATCTCAAGCTTGTAGGATTATGGGGTACCCATCACATGTGGTACTAGGTGGCGGTCGGGCGATGGTGCACAACAAGTTTTCCACATCCACAATGCGCGCATAAACCCACCATCCCCTGTAGCCCACCTCCAACTGAGCTCACGTACTCCCACGTAGTCCATATCCTCGTTTCTCTCAACACCGGGTCCCCATCAATCCTCCCAAGCTTCCCCAACATCAAAGTAATGCAACATTCAAACAGCACAAACTATCACAGCCAAGAAAACAGAGCAAAGGCAGAAAACTCTGCCAAAACACCAACCAAAATCACAGCTTTTCTCACTTAAAGACCCCAGTAACAATTCCTTCGTTCCAATTCGTTAACCGTTGGATCGACTCCAAATTTTTACTGGAAGTCTCTAGTACATAAGCCTACGTTTTGACCGTTGGGATCTACTAGCAAAAATCCAGAACTCATTCTGCACTGCTCTTTCCACAACCAGCAAATGCCTAGTATTTTTCTGCACTTGTGCAAAATCCTGCTGCACAATTTCACAGCAAAAATCTGCACAAAATGCAGATTTCGAAAACCACACTTCCCCTCATCCAATCTTGCCCAAATCAAATCCTACAAGTCCCAAATCATGTATCAATCATGCCTAAACCAAATTCAAGCCTTAAAGCACAGCAACACAGAATCTAGGTGTCCAACACCCCTCCATTCAATGGCTTTTCTAGGTTTGAAAGGTGAAATTTAGAATGAGGTAAATTTGAAGTAAACTCTCACCTCACACCAATCCATAACATCAATCTAAACTTGCCCAAACTGGATTTACACCTAAAATTCCACCAAATCAAAATTTGACTCTTCAACACCCAAATTTGCCCTAGAAATGGCTCTTTGTTCACTTGGTCATTTGTTTTTCTCCCTAGCACAGTCCAAGCTTTCTCCCAAGTCCTAAATGACATTTCAAGCTAGTATTAACTCACTTTAACCTCCATTTACCACAGAATTCAGACTTAGCTTTCCAACTCTCAAAGTCTCACTCTTTTTCCACTCATAACATCACATTCTCACTTTCTAACCCTAGGTTAACTCTACATTTCATCTCTAACAGTTTTCCATGGGCAATTTCAGCATATAAACATCACAAACATCATCACAAAAACCCTAAAACAGTATGGGTATGTTTAACTCATCCAAACATGGCGATTTCAACAAGTTTTCAGCAAATGTCTTCACAAATAATCATCACACAGCATAAACCTTGCAAGACTACCCATCATATCTCCCAAAACCCCATACCCACGAAAATCAAAGGAGAAAGAAGTCCACCCAAACCTGGATTTTCGAAGTCCCACTCGTAGCCACGCACTTCACGACCCCGAAAATGCTCTCCTTTCACGATTTGGGGCAGAAATGATGGCCAAAGGTTGAAGCTTTGTGTGGAGCTTCAATGGAGAATGAGGGAGAAGAAAGGCAACGTGAGGGAGAGGGAGAGAGAAGGCTTCTGCAATGTTTTCTGCTGAGTGAAGAGAGAGAGACTTGTTTTTTTTTGGTTTTTAAAAGGCTTTTTCCTCTTTTCTTATTATTTTATTCAAGCTCTGCCACATGTCCCTATTTGATTGGAGCAAAAAGGGCCCACTTTCTCTTTTTGACTGTGACCCATACTCAGTCACAAAAGTGAGAAAAATCTGACCTTTGAAACGCTAAAATCTTACCTCGATTTGCGTGCCGTTTCTCTGGTTCCAATTTCTCGCGTTTCTCTGTGTCCGTCGGGGCCAGTTTTCGAAAGCAAGCAATATGTATATCAAAACGCTCAGAATAAAACCCCGAGCGTGGTTCAGAGGTTGGTTTCGTTAAATTCTAAGTCGCACGCAAAACGATGATTTTTAACTAATTAATTAAGAATTAACCCATAACCTCCCAGTTATGGATTTCTCTTCCTTAATTAGTCTAACCCGCGTATCTTGCCCCTACTATTCCTACCCTTACCAAGAACATATATGCATATACACTGAATAATACTTATATATATATATATAATCATTCAAAATACATCGTTTCCAAAAATTCCGGGTAGAAATTTCCAGGATGTTACAAGCTTCGATAATCAATTTCGAGCGTCTCGATATATTACGGGACTCAGTCAGACAACCAAGTGAAAAGTTATTGTCGTTTGAATTTGCTCAGAGCTTCGATATTCCATTTCGAGCGTCTCGATATATTACGAGACTCAATCAGACCACCGAGTAAAAAGTTATTGTCGTTTGAATTTGCTCAGAGCTTCGGCATTCAAGTCCAAGCGTCTCGATATATTACGGGACTAAATCAGACATCTGAGTAAAAAGTTATTGTCGTTTGAATTTGCTCAGAGTTTCGGTATTCCATTTTGAGCGTCTCGATATATTACGGGACTCAATCAGACATCTGAGTAAAAAGTTATTGTCGTTTGAATTTGCTGAGAGCTTCGATAATCAATTTCGAGCGTCTCGATATATTACGGGACTCAGTCAGACAACCAAGTGAAAAGTTATTGTCGTTTGAATTTGCTCAGAGCTTCGATATTCCATTTCGAGCGTCTCGAAATATTACGGGACTCAGTCAAACAACCGAGTGAAAATTTATTGTCGTTTGAATTTGCTGAGAGCTTCGATAATCAATTTCGAGCGTCTTGATATATTACGGGACTCAATCAGACATCCAAGTAAAAAGTTATTGTCGTTTGAATTTGCTCAGAGCTTCGATAATCAATTTCAAGCGTCTTGATATATTACGGGACTCAATCAGACATCCGAATAAAAAGTTATTGTCGTTTGAATTTGCTCAGAGCTTCAAAATTCAATTTCGAGCGTCTCGACATATTATGGGACTCAATCAGATATCCGAGTAAAAAAGTGATTGTCGTTTGAATTTGCTCATAGCTTCAACATTCAATTTTGAGCGTTTTGATATATTACGATACTCAATCGGACATCCGAGTAAAAAGTTATTGTCGTTTGAATTTGCTCAGAGCTTCGGCATTCAAGTCCGAGCCTCTCGATATACTACGGGACTCAATCAGACATCCGAGTAAAAAGTTATTGTCGTTTGAATTTGCTCAGAGCTTCGATAATCAATTTCGAGCGTCTTGATATATTACGGGACTTAGTCAGACATCCGAGTAAAAAGTTATTGTCGTTCGAATTTGCTTAGAGCTTCGGTCTTCAATTTCGAGCGTCTCGACATATTACGGGACTCAGTCAGACATCCGAGTAAAAAAGTGATTGTCGTTTGAATTTGCTCAGAGCTTCGATAATCAATTTCGAGCGTCTCGATATATTACGGGACTCAGTCAGACAACCAAGTGAAAAGTTATTGTCGTTTGAATTTGCTCAGAGCTTCGATATTCCATTTCGAGCGTCTCGAAATATTACGGGACTCAGTCAAACAACCGAGTGAAAATTATTGTCGTTTGAATTTGCTGAGAGCTTCGATAATCAATTTCGAGCGTCTTGATATATTACGGGACTCAATCAGACATCCAAGTAAAAAGTTATTGTCGTTTGAATTTGCTCAGAGATTCGATAATCAATTTCAAGCGTCTTGATATATTACGGCACTCAGTCAGACATCCGAGTAAAAAGTTATTTTACGTTCGAATTTGCTCAAAGCTTCAGTCTTCAATTTCGAGCGTCTCGACATATTATGGGACTCAATCAGATATCCGAGTAAAAAAGTGATTGTCGTTTGAATTTGCTCATAGCTTCAACATTCAATTTTGAGCGTTTTGATATATTACGATACTCAATCGGACATCCGAGTAAAAAGTTATTGTCGTTTGAATTTGCTCAGAGCTTCGGCATTCAAGTCCGAGCCTCTCGATATATTACGATACTCAATCGGACATCTGAGTAAAAAGTTATTGTCGTTTGAATTTGCTCAGAGTTTCGGTATTCCATTTTGAGCGTCTCGATATATTACGGGACCCAATCAGACATCCGAGTAAAAAGTTATTGTCGTTTGAATTTGCTCAGAGCTTAGATAATCAATTTCGAGCGTCTCGATATATTACGGGACTCAGTCAGACAACCAAGTGAAAAGTTATTGTCGTTTGAATTTGCTCAGAGCTTCGATATTCCATTTCGAGCGTCTCGAAATATTACGGGACTCAGTCAAACAACCGAGTGAAAAGTTATTGTCGTTTGAATTTGCTGAGAGCTTCGATTATCAATTTCGAGCGTCTTGATATATTACGGGACTCAATCAGACATCCAAGTAAAAAGTTATTGTCGTTTGAATTTGCTCAGAGCTTCGATAATCAATTTCAAGCGTCTTGATATATTACGGGACTCAATCAGACATCCGAATAAAAAGTTATTGTCGTTTGAATTTGCTCAGAGCTTCAAAATTCAATTTCGAGCGTCTCGACATATTATGGGACTCAATCAGATATCCGAGTAAAAAAGTGATTGTCGTTTGAATTTGCTCATAGCTTCAACATTCAATTTTGAGCGTTTTGATATATTACGATACTCAATCGGACATCCGAGTAAAAAGTTATTGTCGTTTGAATTTGCTCAGAGCTTCGGCATCCAAGTCCGAGCCTCTCGATATACTACGGGACTCAATCAGACATCCGAGTAAAAAGTTATTGTCGTTTGAATTTGCTCAGAGCTTCGATAATCAATTTCGAGCGTCTTGATATATTACGGGACTTAGTCAAACATCCGAGTAAGAAGTTATTGTCGTTCACATTTGCTCAGAGCTTCGGTCTTCAATTTCGAGCGTCTCGACATATTACGGGACTCAGTCAGACATCCGAGTAAAAAGTTATTGTCATTTGAATTTGCTCAGAGCTTCGATAATCAATTTCGAGCGTCTCGATATATTACGGGACTCAGTCAAACAACCAAGTGAAAAGTTATTGTCGTTTGAATTTGCTCAGAGCTTCGATATTCCATTTCGAGCGTCTCGATATATTACGGGACTCAATCAGACCACCGAGTAAAAAGTTATTGTCGTTTGAATTTGCTCAGAGCTTCGGCATTCAAGTCCAAGCGTCTCGATATATTACGGGACTAAATCAGACATCTGAGTAAAAAGTTATTGTCGTTTGAATTTGCTCAGAGTTTCGGTATTCCATTTTGAGCGTCTCGATATATTACGGGACTCAATCAGACATCCGAGTAAAAAGTTATTGTCGTTTGAATTTGCTCAGAGCTTCGATAATCAATTTCGAGCGTCTCGATATATTACGGGACTCAGTCAGACAACCAAGTGAAAAGTTATTGTCGTTTGAATTTGCTCAGAGCTTCGATATTCCATTTCGAGCGTCTCGAAATATTACGGGACTCAGTCAAACAACCGAGTGAAAATTATTGTCGTTTGAATTTGCTGAGAGCTTCGATAATCAATTTCGAGCGTCTTGATATATTACGGGACTCAATCAGACATCCAAGTAAAAAGTTATTGTCGTTTGAATTTGCTCAGAGCTTCGATAATCAATTTCAAGCGTCTTGATATATTACGAGACTCAATCAGACATCCGAATAAAAAGTTATTGTCGTTTGAATTTGCTCAGAGCTTCAAAATTCAATTTCGAGCGTCTCGACATATTATGGGACTCAATCAGATATCCGAGTAAAAAAGTGATTGTCGTTTGAATTTGCTCATAGCTTCAACATTCAATTTTGAGCGTTTTGATATATTACGATACTCAATCGGACATCCGAGTAAAAAGTTATTGTCGTTTGAATTTGCTCTGAGCTTCGGCATTCAAGTTCGAGCCTCTCGATATACTACGGGACTCAATCAGACCTCCGAGTAAAAGGTTATTGTCGTTTGAATTTGCTCAGAGCTTCGATATTCCATTTCGAGCGTCTTGATATATTACGGGACTCAGTCAAACATCCGAGTGAAAAGTTATTGTCGTTTGAATTTGGTGAGAGCTTCGATAATCAATTTCGAGCGTCTTGATATATTACGGGACTCAATCAGACATCCAAGTAAAAAGTTATTGTCATTTGAATTTGCTCAGAGCTTCGATAATCAATTTCAAGCGTCTTGATATATTACGGGACTCAGTCAGACAACCAAGTGAAAAGTTATTGTCGTTTGAATTTGCTCAGAGCTTCGATATTCCATTTCGAGCGTCTCGACATATTACGGGACTCAATCAGATATCCGAGTAAAAAGTTATTGTCGTTTGAATTTGCTCAGAGCTTCGGCATTCAAGTCCAAGCGTCTCGATATATTACGATACTCAATCGGACATCTGAGTAAAAAGTTATTGTCGTTTGAATTTGCTCAGAGTTTCGGTATTCCATTTTGAGCGTCTCGATATATTACGGGACCCAATCAGACATCCGAGTAAAAAGTTATTGTCGTTTGAATTTGCTCAGAGCTTCGATAATCAATTTCGAGCGTCTCGATATATTACGGGACTCAGTCAGACAACCAAGTGAAAAGTTATTGTCGTTTGAATTTGCTCAGAGCTTCGATATTCCATTTCGAGCGTCTCGAAATATTACGGGACTCAGTCAAACAACCGAGTGAAAAGTTATTGTCGTTTGAATTTGCTGAGAGCTTCGATAATCAATTTCGAGCGTCTTGATATATTACGGGACTCAATCAGACATCCAAGTAAAAAGTTATTGTCGTTTGAATTTGCTCAGAGCTTCGATAATCAATTTCAAGCGTCTTGATATATTACGGGACTCAATCAGACATCCGAATAAAAAGTTATTGTCGTTTGAATTTGCTCAGAGCTTCAAAATTCAATTTCGAGCGTCTCGACATATTATGGGACTCAATCAGATATCCGAGTAAAAAAGTGATTGTCGTTTGAATTTGCTCATAGCTTCAACATTCAATTTTGAGCGTTTTGATATATTACGATACTCAATCGGACATCCGAGTAAAAAGTTATTGTCGTTTGAATTTGCTCAGAGCTTCGGCATTCAAGTCCGAGCCTCTCGATATACTACGGGACTCAATCAGACATCCGAGTAAAAAGTTATTGTCGTTTGAATTTGCTCAGAGCTTCGATAATCAATTTCGAGCGTCTTGATATATTACGGGACTTAGTCAGACATCCGAGTAAAAAGTTATTGTCGTTCGAATTTGCTTAGAGCTTCGGTCTTCAATTTCGAGCGTCTCGACATATTACGGGACTCAGTCAGACATCCGAGTAAAAAAGTGATTGTCGTTTGAATTTGCTCATAGCTTCAACATTCAATTTTGAGAGTTTTGATATATTACGATACTCAATCGGACATCCGAGTAAAAAGTTATTGTCGTTTGAATTTGCTCTGAGCTTCGGCATTCAAGTTCGAGCCTCTCGATATACTACGGGACTCAATCAGACCTCCGAGTAAAAGGTTATTGTCGTTTGAATTTGCTCAGAACTTCGACATTCAAGTCCGAGCGTCTCGATATATTATGGGACTCAATCAGACATCCGAGTAAAAATGTGATTGTCGTTTGAATTTGCTCAGAGCTTCAACATTCAATTTTGAGCGTTTTGATATTTTACGGGACTCAATCGGACATCCGAGTAAAACGTTATTGTCGTTTGAATTTGCTCAGAGCTTCGGCATTCAAGTCCGAGCCTCTCGATATACTACGGGACTCAATCAGACATCCGAGTTAAAAGTTATTATCGATTGAATTTGCTCAGAGCTTCAACATTCAATTTTGAGCGTTTTGATATCTTACGGGACTCAATCGGACATCAGAGTAAAAAGTTATTGTCGTTTGAATTTACTCAGAGCTTCGGTATGCAATTTCGAGCGTCTCGATATATTACGGGACTCAATTAGAAATCCGAGTAAAAAGTTATTGTCATTTGAATTTGCTCAGGGCTTCAACATTCAATTTTGAGCATTTTGATATATGACGGGATTCAATCGGACATCCGAGTAAAAAGTTATTGGCGTTTGAATTTGCTCAGAGCTTCGATATTCCATTTCGAGCGTCTCGACATATTACGGGACTCAATCAGATATCCGAGTAAAAAGTTATTGTCGTTTGAATTTGCTCAGAGCTTCGGCATTCAAGTCCAAGCGTCTCGATATATTACGATACTCAATCGGACATCTGAGTAAAAAGTTATTGTCGTTTGAATTTGCTCAGAGTTTCGGTATTCCATTTTGAGCGTCTCGATATATTACGGGACCCACTCAGACATCCGAGTAAAAAGTTATTGTCGTTTGAATTTGCTCAGAGCTTCGATAATCAATTTCGAGCGTCTCGATATATTACGGGACTCAGTCAGACAACCAAGTGAAAAGTTATTGTCGTTTGAATTTGCTCAGAGCTTCGATATTCCATTTCGAGCGTCTCGAAATATTACGGGACTCAGTCAAACAACCGAGTGAAAAGTTATTGTCGTTTGAATTTGCTGAGAGCTTCGATAATCAATTTCGAGCGTCTTGATATATTACGGGACTCAATCAGCCATCCAAGTAAAAAGTTATTGTCGTTTGAATTTGCTCAGAGCTTCGATAATCAATTTCAAGCGTCTTGATATATTACGGGACTCAATCAGACATCCGAATAAAAAGTTATTGTCGTTTGAATTTGCTCAGAGCTTCAAAATTCAATTTCGAGCGTCTCGACATATTATGGGACTCAATCAGATATCCGAGTAAAAAAGTGATTGTCGTTTGAATTTGCTCATAGCTTCAACATTCAATTTTGAGCGTTTTGATATATTACGATACTCAATCGGACATCCGAGTAAAAAGTTATTGTCGTTTGAATTTGCTCAGAGCTTCGGCATTCAAGTCCGAGCCTCTCGATATACTACGGGACTCAATCAGACATCCGAGTAAAAAGTTATTGTCGTTTGAATTTGCTCAGAGCTTCGATAATCAATTTCGAGCGTCTTGATATATTACGGGACTTAGTCAGACATCCGAGTAAAAAGTTAATGTCGTTCGAATTTGCTTAGAGCTTCGGTCTTCAATTTCGAGCGTCTCGACATATTACGGGACTCAGTCAGACATCCGAGTAAAAAAGTGATTGTCGTTTGAATTTGCTCATAGCTTCAACATTCAATTTTGAGAGTTTTGATATATTACGATACTCAATCGGACATCCGAGTAAAAAGTTATTGTCGTTTGAATTTGCTCTGAGCTTCGGCATTCAAGTTCGAGCCTCTCGATATACTACGGGACTCAATCAGACCTCCGAGTAAAAGGTTATTGTCGTTTGAATTTGCTCAGAACTTCGACATTCAAGTCCGAGCGTCTCGATATATTATGGGACTCAATCAGACATCCGAGTAAAAAAGTGATTGTCGTTTGAATTTGCTCAGAGCTTCAACATTCAATTTTGAGCGTTTTGATATTTTACGGGACTCAATCGGACATCCGAGTAAAACGTTATTGTCGTTTGAATTGGCTTAGAGCTTCGGTATTCAATTTCGAGCGTCTCGATATATTACAAGACTCAATCAGACATCCGAGTTAAAAGTTATTATCGATTGAATTTGCTCAGAGCTTCAACATTCAATTTTGAGCGTTTTGATATCTTACGGGACTCAATCGGACATCAGAGTAAAAAGTTATTGTCGTTTGAATTTACTCAGAGCTTCGGTATGCAATTTCGAGCGTCTCGATATATTACGGGACTCAATTAGAAATCCGAGTAAAAAGTTATTGTCATTTGAATTTGCTCAGGGCTTCAACATTCAATTTTGAGCATTTTGATATATGACGGGATTCAATCGGACATCCGAGTAAAAAGTTATTGGCGTTTGAATTTGCTCAGAGCTTCAGCATTCAAGTCCGAGCCTTTCGATATACTACGGGACTCAATCAGACCACCGAGTAAAAAGTTATTGTCGTTTGAATTTGCTCAGAGCTTCGGCATTCAAGTCCAAGCGTCTCGATATATTACGGGACTAAATCAGACATCTGAGTAAAAAGTTATTGTCGTTT
>NW_021144042.1:0-27687 GCF_004193775.1 Glycine soja
CATTGAATTTCTCAAGAGCTTCCGTTGTTCAATTTCGAGCGTCTCTATATGTGATGCGCCTGAATCGGACCTCCAAGTGAAAAGTAATGACCATTTGAAATTCTCGAGAGCTTCCGTTGCTCAATTTCAAGCGTCTCGATATGTTATGCGCCTGAATCGGACCTCCGAGTTAAAACTTATGACGATTTGAATATCTCGAGAGCTTCCGTTGTTCAATTTTGAGCGTCTCCATATGTGATGCGCCTGAATCGGACCTCCGAGTTAAAAGTAATGACCATTTGATTTTCTCAAGAGCCTCCGTTTTTCAATTTCGAGCATCTCTATATGTGATGCGCCTGAATCGGACCTCCGAGTGAAAAGTAATGACCATTTGAATTTCTCAAGAGCTCCGTTGTTCAATTTCGGGCGTCTCGATCTATTATGCGCCTGAATCGGACCTCCGAGTTAAAAGTTATGACCATTTGAATATCTCGAGAGCTTCCGTTGTTCAATTTCGAGCGTCTCCATATGTGATGCGCCTGAATCGGACCTCCGAGTGAAAAGTAATGACCATTTGATTTTCTCAAGAGCTTCTGTTTTTCAATTTCGAGCATCTCTATATGTGATGCGCCTGAATCGGACCTCCGAGTAAAAAGTAATGACCATTTGAATTTCTCAATAGCTTTCGTTGTTCAATTTCGGGCGTCTCGATCTATTATGCGCCTGAATCGGACCTCCAAGTTAAAAGTTATGACCATTTGAATATCTCGAGAGCTTCCGTTGTTCAATTTCGAGCGTCTCTATATGTGATGCGCCTGAATCGGACCTCCGAGTGAAAAGTAATGACCATTTGAACTTCTCAAGAGCTTCCGTTGCTCAATTTCGAGCGTCTCTATATGTGATCCACCTATATCGGACCTCCAAGTGAAAAGTAATGACCATTTGAAACTCTTGAGAGCTTCCGCTGCTCAATTTCGATTGTCTCGATATGTTATACGCCTGAATCGGACCTCCGAGTTAAAAGTTATGACCATTTGAATTTCTCGAGAGCTTCCGTTGTTCAATTTCGAGCCTCTCCATATATTATGCGCCTGAATTGGACCTACGATCGAAAAGTTAAGACCATTGGAATTGCTCAAGAGCTTCCATTGTTCAATTTCGAGTGTCTCGACATGTGATGCGCCTGAATCGGACCTCCGAGTTAAAAATTACAACTATATGAATATGTCGAGAGCTTACGTTGTTCAATTTCAAGCGTCTCTATATGTGATGCGCCTGAATCGGACCTCCAAGTGAAAAGTAATGACCATTTGAAATTCATGAGAGCTTCCGTTGTTCAACTTCAAGTGTCTGGATATATTATACGCCTGAATCGGACCTCAGTGAAAAGTAATGACCATATGAATAGCTCAAGAGCTTCCATTGTTCAATTTCGAGTGTCTCGACATATTATGTGCCTGAATCGGACCTCCGAGTTAAAACTTATAACCATATGAATATGTCGAGAGGTTATGTTGTTCAATTTCGAGCGTCTCTATATGTGTTGCGCCTGAATCGGACCTCCGAGTTAAAAGTTATGACCATTTGAATATCTCGAGAGCTTCCGTTGTTCAATTTCGGGCGTCTCTATATATTATGCGCCTGAATTGGACCTCTGAGTTAAAAGTAATGACCATTTGAGTTCCTTAAGTGCTTCCGTTGTTCAATTTCGGGCGTCTCGATATATTATGTGCCTGAATCGGACCTCCGAGTTAAAAGTTATGACCATTGGAATATCTCGAGAGCTTCCGTTGTCCAATTTCGAGCGTGTCTATATGTGATGCGCCATAATCGGACCTCCGAGTGAAAAGTAATGACCATTTGAATTTCTCAAGAGCTTCCGTTGTTCAATTTCGAGCGTCTCTAAATGTGATGCGCCTGAATCGGACATCCGAGTTAAAAGTTATGACCATTTGAATATCTCGAGAGCTTCCGTTGTTCGATTTCAAGCGTCTCAATATATTATACGCCTGAATCGGACCTTCGAGTGAAAAGTAATGACCATTTGATTTTCTCAAGTGCTTCCGTTGTTCAATTTTGGGCGTCTCGATATATTATATGCCTGAATCGAACCTCCGAGTGAAAAGTAATGACCATTTGAATTTCTCAAGAGCTTCCGTTGTTCAATTTCGGGCGTGTCGATATATTATGCGCCTGAATCGGACCTCCGAGTGAAAAGTAATGACCATTTGAATATCTCGAGAGCTTCCGTTCTTCAATTTCGAGCATCTCTATATGTGACGTGCCTGAATCGGACCTCCGAGTGAAAAGTAATGACCATTTGAAATTCTCGAGAGCTTCTGTTACTCAATTTCATGCGTCTCGATATGTTATACGCCTGAATCGGACCTCCGAGTGAAAAGTTATGACCATTTGAATTTCTCGAGAGCTTCCGTTGTTCAATTTCGAGCGTCTCGATATATTTTGCGCCTGAATCGGACCTCCAAGTGAAAAGTTAAGACCATTTGAAATTCTCGAGAGCTTCCATTGCTCAATATCAAGCGTCTCGATATGTTATACGCCTGAATCAGACCTCCGAGTGAAAAGTTATGACCATTTGATTATCTCAAGAGCTTTCGTTGTTCAATTTCGAGCGTCTCTATATGTGATGCGCCTGAATCGGACCTCCGAGTTAAAAGTAATGACCATTTGATTATCTCAAGAGCTTCCGTTTTTCAATTTCGAGCATCTCTATATGTGATGCGCCTGAATCGGACCTCCGAGTGAAAAGTAATGACCATTTGAATTTCTCCAGAGCTTCCGTTGTTCAATTTCGGGCGTCTCGATATATTATGCGCCGGAATCGGACCTCCGAGTGAAAAGTAATGACCATTTGAATTTCTCAAGAGCTTCCGTTGTTCAATTTCGAGCGTCTCTATATGTGATACGCCTGAATCGGACCTCCGAGTTAAAAGTTATGACCATTTGAATATCTCGAGAGCTTCCGTTGTTCAATTTCGAGCGTCTCCATATGTGATGCGCCTAAATCGGACCTCCGAGTGAAAATTAATGACCATTTGAATTTCTCAAGAGCTTCCGTTGTTCAATTTCGAGCGTCTCTATATGTTATACGCCTGAATCGGACCTCCGAGTGAAAAGTTAAGACCGTTTGAATTTCTCGAGAGCTTCCGTTGTTCAATTTTGGGCGTCTCGATATGTTATACGCCTGAAACGTACCTCCGAGTGAAAAGTTATGACCATTTGAATTTCTCGAGAGCTTCCATTGTTCAATTTCGAGCATCTCTATATGTGATGTGCCTGAATCGGGCCTCCGAGTGAAAAGTAATGACCATTTGAATTTCTCCAGAGATTCCGTTGTTCAATTTCGGGCATCTCGATATATTATGCGCCCGAATCGGACCTTCGAGTTAAAAGTTATGACCATTTGAATATCTCGAGAGCTTCCGTTAGTCAATTTCGAGTGTCTCTATATGTAATGCGCTCGAATCGGACCTCCATGTGAAAAGTAATGACCATTTGAAATTCTCGAGAGCTTCCGTTGCTCAATTTCAAGCGTCTCGATATGTTATACGCCTGAATCGGACCTCCGTGTGAAAAGTTATGACCATTTGAATTTCTCGAGAGCTTCCGTTGTTCAATTTCGAGCGTCTCTATATGTGATGCGCCTGAATCGGACCTCCGAGTGAAAAGTAATGACCATTTGAACTTCTCAAGAGCTTCTGTTGTTCAATTTCTAGCTTCTCTATATGTCATGCGCCTGAATCGGACCTCCAAGTGAAAAGTAATGACCATTTGAAATTCTCGAGAGCTTCCGTTGCTCAATTTCAAGAGTCTCGATATGTTATACGCCGTAATCGGACCTCCGAGTGAAAAGTTAAGACCGTTTGAATTTCTCGAGAGCTTCCGTTGTTCAATTTCGGGCGTCTCGATATGTTATACGCCTGAAACGGACCTCCGAGTGAAAAGTTATGACCATTTGAATTTCTCGAGAGCTTCCGTTGTTCAATTTCGAGCATCTCTATATGTGATGTGCCTGAATCGGGCCTCCGAGTGAAAAGTAATGACCATTTGAATTTCTCCAGAGCCGCCGTTGTTCAATTTCGGACGTCTCGATATATTATGCGCCCGAATCGGACATCCGAGTTAAAAGATATGACCATTTGAATATCTCAAGAGCTTCCGTTTGTCAATTTCGAGCGTCTCTATATGTGATGCGCCTGAATTGGACCTCCATGTGAAAAGTAATGACCATTTGAAATTCTCGAGAGCTTCCGTTGCTCAATTTCAAGCGTCTCGATATGTTATACGCCTGAATCGGACCTCCGTGTGAAAAGTTATGACCATTTGAATTTCTCGAGAGCTTCCGTTGTTCAATTTCGAGCGTCTCTATATGTGATGAGCCTGAATTGAACCTCCGAGTTAAAAGTAATGACCATTTGATTTTCTCAAGTGCTTCCGTTGTTCAATTTCGGGCGTCTTGATATATTATGTGCCTGAATCGGACCTCCGAGTTAAAAGTTATGACCATTTGAACTTCTCAAGAGCTTCCGTTGTTCAATTTCATGCGTCTCTATATGTGATGCGCCTGAATCGGACCTCCAAGTGAAAAGTAATGACCATTTGAAATTCTCGAGAGCTTCCGTTGCTCAATTTCAAGCGTCTCGATATAATATACGCCTGAATCGGACCTTCGAGTGAAAAGTAATGACCATTTGATTTTCTCAAGTGCTTCTGTTGTTCAATTTCGGGCGTCTCGACATATTATATGCCTGAATCGGACCTTGGAGTGAAAAGTAATGAACATTTGAATATCTCGAGAGCTTCCGTTGTTCAATTTTGAGCGTCTCTATATGTGATGCGCCTGAATCGGACCTCCAAGCGAATAGTAATGAACATTTGAAATTCTCGAGAGCTTCCGTTGCTCAATTTCAATCGTCTCGATATATTATACGCCTGAATCAGACCTCCGAGTTAAAAGTTATGACCATTTGAATTTCTCGAGAGCTTCCGTTGCTCAATTTCAAGCGTCTCGATATATTATACGCCTGAATCGGACCTCCGAGTGAAAAGTTATGACCATTTGAATTTCTCGAGGGCGTCCGTTGTTCAATTTTGAGCGTCTCGATATACTATGCGCCTGAATCGGACCTACGAGTGAAAAGTTAAGACCATTTGAATTGCTCAAGAGCTTCCATTGTTTAATTTCGAGCGTCTCAATATGTGGTGCGCTTGAATCGGACCTCCGAGTGAAAAGTAATGACCATTTAAAATTCTCGAGGGCTTCCGTTGCTCAATTTCAAGCGTCTCGATATGTTATACGCCTGAATCGGACCTCCGAGTGAAAAGTTATGACCATTTGAATTTCTCGAGGGCTTCCGTTGTTTAATTTCGAGCCTTTGGATATATTATGCGCCTGAATTGGACCTACGAGTGAAAAGTTAAGACCATTTGAATTGCTCAAGAGCTTCCATTGTTCAATTTCGAGCGTCTCTATATGTGATGTGCCTGAATCGGACCTCCGAGTTAGAAGTACTTACAATTTGAATTTCTCAAGAGCTTTCGTTGTTCAATTTCGAGCGTCTCGATATATTATGCGCCTGAATCGGACCTCCGAGTTAAAAGTTATGACCATTTGAATATCTTGAGAGCTTCCGTTGGTCAATTTCGAGCGTCTCTATATGTGATGCGCCTGAATCGGGCCTCCGAGTGAAAAGTAATGACCATTTGAATATCTTGAGAGCTTCCGTTGGTCAATTTCGAGCGTCTCTATATGTGATGCGCCTGAATCGGGCCTCCGAGTGAAAAGTAATGACCATTTGAATTTCTCAAGAGCTTCCGTTTGTCAATTTCGAGCGTCTCGACATATAATATGCCTGAATCGGACCTTGGAGTAAAAAGTAATGACCATTTGAATATCTCGAGAGCTTCCGTTGTTCAATTTCGAGCGTCTCTATATGTGATGCGCCTGAATCGGACCTCCAAGCGAATAGTAATGAACATTTGAAATTCTCGAGAGCTTCCGTTGCTCAATTTCAATCGTCTCGATATATTATACGCCTGAATCAGACCTCCGAGTTAAAAGTTATGTCCATTTGAAATTCTCGAGAGCTTCCGTTGCTCAATTTCAAGAGTCTCGATATATTATACGCCTGAATCGGACCTCCGAGTGAAAAGTTATGACCATTTGAATTTCTTGAGGGCGTCCGTTGTTCAATTTCGAGCCTCTCGATATATTATGCGCCTGAATTGGACCTACGAGTGAAAAGTTAAGACCATTTAAATTGCTCAAGAGCTTCCATTGTTCAATTTCGAGCGTCTCGACATGTGATGCGCCTGAATTGGACCTCCGAGTTAAAAGTTATAACCATATGAATATGTCGAGAGCTTACGTTGTTCAATTTCGAGCGTCTCTATATGTGATGCGCCTGAATCGGACCTCCAAGTGAAAAGTAATGACCATTTGAAATTCTCGAGAGCTTCCGTTGCTCAATTTCAAGCGTCTCGATATATTATACGCCTGAATCCGACCTTCAAGTGAAAAGTAATGACCATTTGATTTTCTCAAGTGCTTCCGTTGTTGAATTTCGGGCGTCTCGACATATAATATGCCTGAATCGGACCTTGGAGTGAAAAGTAATGACCATTTGAATATCTCGAGAGCTTCCGTTGTTCAATTGCGAGCGTCTCTATATGTGATGCGCCTGAATCGAACCTCCAAGTGAAAAGTAATGACCATTTGAAATTCTCGAGAGCTTCCGTTGCTCAATTTCAAGCGTCTCGATATATTATACGCCTGAATCGGACCTTCAAGTGAAAAGTAATGACCATTTGATTTTCTCAAGTGCTTCCGTTGTTCAATTTCGGGCGTCTCGACATATAATATGCCTGAATCGGACCTTGGAGTAAAAAGTAATGACCATTTGAATATCTCGAGAGCTTCCGTTGTTCAATTTCGAGCGTCTCTATATGTGATGCGCCTGAATCGGACCTCCAAGCGAATAGTAATGAACATTTGAAATTCTCGAGAGCTTCCGTTGCTCAATTTCAATCGTCTCGATATATTATACGCCTGAATCAGACCTCCGAGTTAAAAGTTATGTCCATTTGAAATTCTCGAGAGCTTCCGTTGCTCAATTTCAAGAGTCTCGATATATTATACGCCTGAATCGGACCTCCGAGTGAAAAGTTATGACCATTTGAATTTCTTGAGGGCGTCCGTTGTTCAATTTCGAGCCTCTCGATATATTATGCGCCTGAATTGGACCTACGAGTGAAAAGTTAAGACCATTTAAATTGCTCAAGAGCTTCCATTGTTCAATTTCGAGCGTCTCGACATGTGATGCGCCTGAATTGGACCTCCGAGTTAAAAGTTATAACCATATGAATATGTCGAGAGCTTACGTTGTTCAATTTCGAGCGTCTCTATATGTGATGCGCCTGAATCGGACCTCCAAGTGAAAAGTAATGACCATTTGAAATTCTCGAGAGCTTCCGTTGCTCAATTTCAAGCGTCTCGATATATTATACGCCTGAATCCGACCTTCAAGTGAAAAGTAATGACCATTTGATTTTCTCAAGTGCTTCCGTTGTTGAATTTCGGGCGTCTCGACATATAATATGCCTGAATCGGACCTTGGAGTGAAAAGTAATGACCATTTGAATATCTCGAGAGCTTCCGTTGTTCAATTGCGAGCGTCTCTATATGTGATGCGCCTGAATCGAACCTCCAAGTGAAAAGTAATGACCATTTGAAATTCTCGAGAGCTTCCGTTGCTCAATTTCAAGCGTCTCGATATATTATACGCCTGAATCGGACCTTCAAGTGAAAAGTAATGACCATTTGATTTTCTCAAGTGCTTCCGTTGTTCAATTTCGGGCGTCTCGACATATAATATGCCTGAATCGGACCTTGGAGTAAAAAGTAATGACCATTTGAATATCTCGAGAGCTTCCGTTGTTCAATTTCGAGCGTCTCTATATGTGATGCGCCTGAATCGGACCTCCAAGCGAATAGTAATGAACATTTGAAATTCTCGAGAGCTTCCATTGCTCAATTTCAATCGTCTCGATATATTATACGCCTGAATCGGACCTCCAAGTGAAAAGTAATGACGATTTGAAATTCTCCAGAGCTTTCGTTGCTCAATTTCGAGCGTCTCTATATGTTATACGCCTGAATCGGACCTCCGAGTGAAAAGTTATGACCATTTGAATTTCTTGAGGGCGTCCGTTGTTCAATTTCGAGCCTCTCGATATATTATGCGCTTGAATTGGACCTACGAGTGAAAAGTTAAGACCATTTAAATTGCTCAAGAGCTTCCATTGTTCAATTTCGAGCGTCTCGACATGTGATGCGCCTGAATTGGACCTCCGAGTTAAAAGTTATAACCATATGAATATGTCGAGAGCTTACGTTGTTCAATTTCGAGCGTCTCTATATGTGATGCGCCTGAATCGGACCTCCGAGTTAGAAGTACTTACAATTTGAATTTCTCAAGAGCTTTCGTTGTTCAATTTCGAGCGTCTCGATATATTATGCGCCTGAATCGGACCTCCGAGTTAAAAGTTATGACCATTTGAATATCTTGAGAGCTTCCGTTGGTCAATTTCGAGCGTCTCTATATGTGATGCGCCTGAATCGGGCCTCCGAGTGAAAAGTAATGACCATTTGAATTTCTCAAGAACTTCCGTTTGTCAATTTCGAGCGTCTCTATATGTGATGCGCCTGAATCGGACCACCAAGTGAAAAGAAATGACCATTTAAAATTCATGAGAGCTTCCGTTGCTCAATTTCAAGCGTCTCGATATATTATACGCCTGAATCGGACCTCCGAGTGAAAAGTAATGACCATTTGAATTTCTCAAGAGCTTCCGTTGTTCAATTTCGGACGTCTCGATATATTATGCGCCTGAATCGGACCTCCGAGTTAAAAGTTATGACCATTTGAATATCTCGAGAGCTTCCGTTGGTCAATTTCGAGCGTCTCTATATGTGATGCGCCTGAATCGGACCTCCGAGTGAACAGTAATGACCATTTGAAATTCTCGAGAGCTTCCATAGCTCAATTTCCAGCGTCTCGATATATTATACGCTTGAATCGGACCTCCGAGTGAAAAGTTATGACCATTTGAATTTCTCGAGGGCTTCCGTTGTTCAATTTCGAGCGTCTTGATATATTATGCGCCTGAATCGGACCTACGAGTGAAAAGTTAGGACCATTTGAATTGCTCAAGAGCTTCCATTGTTTAATTTCGAGCGTCTCAATATGTGATGCGCTTGAATCGGACCTCCAAGTTAAAAGTTATAACCATTTGAATATCTCGAGAGCTTCCGTTGTTCAATTTCGAGTGTCTCTATATGTCATGCGCCTGAATCGGACCTCCAAGTGAAAAGTAATGACGATTTGAAATTCTCCAGAGCTTTCGTTGCTCAATTTCGAGCGTCTCTATATGTTATACGCCTGAATCGGACCTCCGAGTGAAAAGTTATGACCATTTGAATTTCTCGAGAGCTTCCGTTCTTTAATTTCGAGCGTCTCGATATATTATGCGCCTGAATCGGACTTACGAGTGAAAAGTTAAGACCATTTGAATTGCTCAAGAGCTTCCATTGTTCAATTTCGAACGTCTCTATATGTGATGCGCCTGAATCGGACCTCCAAGTGAAAAGTAATGACCATTTGATTTTCTGAAGAGCTTCCGTTGTTCAATTTTGGGCGTCTCGATATATTATGTGCCTGAATCGGACATCCGAGTTAAAAGTTATGACCATTTGAATTTCTCAAGAGCTTCCGTTGTTCAATTTCGAGCCTCTCTATATGTGATGCGCCTGACTCGGACCTCCAAGTGAAAAGTAATGACCATTTGAAATTCTCGAGAGCTTCCGTTCCTCAATTTCAAGCGTCTCGATATGTTATACGCCCTAATCGGACCTCCGAGTGAAAAGTTATGACCATTTTAATTTCTCGAGAGCTTCCGTTTTTCAATTTCGAGCCTCTTGATATATTATGCGCCTGAATTGGACCTACGAGTGAAAAGTTAAGACCATTTAAATTGCTCAAGAGCTTCCATTGTTCAATTTCGAGCGTCTCGACCTGTGATGCGCCTGAATTCGACCTCCGAGTTAAAAGTTATAACCATATGAATATGTCGAGAGCTTACGTTGTTCAATTTCGAGCGTCTCTATATGTGATGCGCCTGAATCGGACCTCCGAGTTAAAAGTAATGACCATTTGATTTTCTCAAGAGCTTCCGCTGTTCAATTTCGAGCATCTCTACATGTGATGCGCCTGAATCGGACCTCCGAGTTAGAAGTACTTACAATTTGAATTTCTCAAGAGCTTTCGTTGTTCAATTTCGAGCGTCTCGATATATTATGCGCCTGAATCGAACCTCCGAGTTAAAAGTTATGACCATTTGAATATCTTGAGAGCTTCCGTTGGTCAATTTCGAGCGTCTCTATATGTGATGCGCCTGAATCGGACCTCCGAGTGAAAAGTAATGACCATTTGAAATTCTCGAGAGCTTCCGTTGCTCAATTTCAAGAGTCTAGATATATTATACGCCTGAATCGGACCTCCGAGTGAAAAGTTATGACCATTTGAATTTCTCGAGAGCTTCCGTTGTTCAATTTCGAGCGTCTCGATATATGATGCGCCTGAATCGGACCTACGAGTGAAAAGTTAAGACCATTTGAATTGCTCAAGAGCTTCCATTGTTCAATTTCGAGGGTCTCGATATGTGATGCGCCTAAATCGTACCCCCGAGTTAAAAGTAATGACCATTTGATTTTCTCAAGAGCTTCCGTTGTTCAATTTCGGGCGTCTCGATATATTAGGTGCCTGAATCGGACCTTCGAGTTAAATGTTTTGAACATTAGAATATCTCGAGAGCTTCCGTTGTTCAATTTCGAGCATCTCTATATGTGATGCGCCTGAATCGGACCTCCGAGTTAAAAGTTATGACCATTTGAATATATCGAGAGCTTCCGTTGTTCAATTTCAAGCGTCTCGATATATTATGGACCTGAATCGGACCTCCGAGTGACAAGTTATGACCATTTGAATTTCTCGAGAGCTTCCGTTGCTCAATTTCGAGCGTCTCGATATATTATACTCATGAATCGGTCCTCCGAGTGACAAGTTATGACCATTTGAATTGCTCAAGAGCTTCCATTGTTCAATTTTGAGAGTCTCGATATTTTATGCACCTGAATCGGACATTTGAGTTAAAAGTTATAACCATTTGAATATCTCGAGTACTTCCGTTGTTCAATTTCGAGCGTCTCTATATGTGATGCGCCTGAATTGGACCTCCGAGTTAAAACTAATGACCATTTGATTTTCTCAAGTGCTTTCGTTGTTCAATTTCGGGCGTCTCGATATATTATGCGCCTGAATCGGACTTACGAGTGAAAAGTTAAGACCATTTGAATTGCTCAAGAGCTTCCATTGTTCAATTTCGAACGTCTCTATATGTGATGCGCCTGAATCGGACCTCCAAGTGAAAAGTAATGACCATTTGATTTTCTGAAGAGCTTCCGTTGTTCAATTTTGGGCGTCTCGATATATTATGTGCCTGAATCGGACCTCCGAGTTAAAAGTTATGACCATTTGAATTTCTCAAGAGCTTCCGTTGTTCAATTTCGAGCGTCTCTATATGTGATGCGCCTGACTCGGACCTCCAAGTGAAAAGTAATGAGCATTTGAAATTCTCGAGAGCTTCCGTTGCTCAATTTCAAGCGTCTCGATATGTTATACGCCCTAATCGGACCTCCGAGTGAAAAGTTATGATCATTTTAATTTCTCGAGAGCTTCCGTTGTTCAATTTCGAGCCTCTCGATATATTATGCGCCTGAATTAGACCTACGAGTGAAAAGTTAAGACCATTTAAATTGCTCAAGAGCTTCCATTGTTCAATTTCGAGCGTCTCGACATGTGATGCGCCTGAATTGGACCTCCGAGTTAAAAGTTATAACCATATGAATATGTCGAGAGCTTACGTTGTTCAATTTCGAGCGTCTCTATATGTGATGCGCCTGAATCGGACCTCCGAGTTAAAAGTAATGACCATTTGATTTTCTCAAGAGCTTCCACTGTTCAATTTCGAGCATCTCTATATGTGATTCGCCTAAATCGGACCTCTGAGTTAGAAGTACTTACAATTTGAATTTCTCAAGAGCTTTCATTGTTCAATTTCGAGAGTCTCAATATATTATGCGCCTGAATCGGACCTCCGAGTTAAAAGTTATGACCATTTGAATATCTTGAGAGCTTCCGTTGGTCAATTTCGAGCGTCTCTATATGTGATGCGCCTGAATCGGGCCTCCGAGTGAAAAGTAATGACCATTTGAAATTCTCGAGAGCTTCCGTTGCTCAATTTCAAAAGTCTCGATATATTATACGCCAGAATCGGACCTCCGAGTTAAAAGTTATGACCATTTGAATTTCTCAAGAGCTTCCGTTGTTCAATTTCAAGCGTCTCTATATGTGATGCGCCTGACTCGGACCTGCAAGTGAAATTAATGACCATTTGAAATTCTCGAGAGCTTCCGTTGCTCAATTTCAAGCGTTTCTATATGTGATGCGCCTGAATCGGACCTCCAAGTGAAAAGTAATGACCATTTGAAATTCTCGAGAGCTTCCGTTGCTCAATTTCAAGCGTCTCGATATATTATACGCCTGAATCGGACCTTCAAGTGAAAAGTAATGACCATTTGATTTTCTCAAGTGCTTCCGTTGTTCAATTTCGGGCGTCTCGATATATTATGTGCCTGAATCGGACCTCCGATTTAAAAGTTATGACCATTTGAATATCTCTAGAGCTTTCGTTGTTCAATTTCGGGCTTCTCGATATATTATGTGTCTGAATCGGACCTCCGAGTTAAAAGTTATGACCATTTGAATAACTCGAGAGCTTCCGTTGTTCAATTTCGAGCGTCTCTATATGTGATGCGATTGAAGCGGACCTCCGAGTGAAAAGTAATGACCATTTGAACTTCTCAAGAGCTTCGATTGTTCAATTTCGAGCGTCTCAACATGTGATGCGCCTGAATCGGACCTCCGAGTTAAAAGTAATAACCATTTGAATATGTCAAGAGCTTCCGTTGTTCAATTTCGAGCGTCTCTATATGTGATGCGCCTGAATCGAACCTCCGAGTTAAAAGTAATGACCATTTGATTTTCTCAAGTGCTTCCGTTGTTCAATTTCGGGCGTCTCGATATATTATGTGCCTGAATCGGACCTCCGATTTAAAAGTTATGACCATTTGAATATCTCTAGAGCTTTCGTTGTTCAATTTCGGGCTTCTCGATATATTATGTGTCTGAATTGGACCTCCGAGTTAAAAGTTATGACCATTTGAATATCTCGAGAGCTTCCGTTGTTCAATTTCGAGCGTCTCTATATGTGATGCGATTGAATCGGACGTCCGACTGAAAAGTAATGACCATTTGAACTTCTCAAGAGCTTTCGTTGTTCAATTTCAAGCGTCTCTATATGTGATGCGCCTGAATCGAACCTCCAAGTGAAAAGTAATGACCATTTGAAATTCTCGAGAGCTTCCGTTGCTCAATTTCAAGTGTCTCGATATATTATACGCCTGAATTGGACCTTCGAGTGAAAAGTAATGACCATTTGATTTTCTCAAGTGCTTCCGTTGTTCAATTTTGGGCGTCTCGACATGTTATATGCCTGAATCGGACCTTGGAGTAAAAAGTAATGACCATTTGAATATCTCGAGAGCTTCCGTTGTTCAATTTCGAGCGTCTCTATATGTGATGCGCCTGAATCGGACCTCCAAGCGAATAGTAATGAACATTTGAAATTCTCGAGAGCTTCCGTTGCTCAATTTCAATCGTCTCGATATATTATACGCCTGAATCAGACCTCCGAGTTAAAAGTTATGTCCATTTGAATTTCTCGAGAGCTTCCGTTGCTCAATTTCAAGCGTCTCGATATATTATACGCCTGAATCGGACCTCCGAGTGAAAAGTTATGACCATTTGAATTTCTTGAGGGCGTCCGTTGTTCAATTTCGAGCCTCTCGATATATTATGCGCCGGAATTGGACCTACGAGTGAAAAGTTAAAACCATTTAAATTGCTCAAGAGCTTCCATTGTTCAATTTCGAGCGTCTCGACATGTGATGCGCCTGAATTGGACCTCCGAGTTAAAAATTATAACCATATGAATATGTCGAGAGCTTACGTTGTTCAATTTCGAGCGTCTATATATGTGATGCGCCTGAATCGGACCTCCGAGTTAAAAGTAATGACCATTTGATTTTCTCAAGAGCTTCCGCTGTTCAATTTCGAGCATCTCTATATGTGATGCGCCTAAATCGGACCTCCGAGTTAGAAGTACTTACAATTTGAATTTCTCAAGCGCTTTCGTTGTTCAATTTCGAGCGTCTCGATATATTATGCGCCTGAATCGGACCTCCGAGTTAAAAGTTATGACCATTTGAATATCTTGAGAGCTTCCGTTGGTCAATTTCGAGCGTCTCTATATGTGATGCGCCTGAATCGGGCCTCCGAGTGAAAAGTAATGACCATTTGAATTTCTCAAGAACTTCCGTTTGTCAATTTCGAGCGTCTCTATATGTGATGCGCCTGAATCGGACCACCAAGTGAAAAGAAATGACCATTTAAAATTAATGAGAGCTTCCGTTGCTCAATTTCAAGCGTCTCGATATATTATACGCCTGAATCGGACCTCCGAGTGAAAAGTAATGACCATTCGAATTTCTCAAGAGCTTCTGTTGTTCAATTTCGAGCGTCTCTATATGTGATGTGCCTGACTCGGACGTCCAAGTGAAAAGTAATGACCATTTGAAATTCTCGAGAGCTTCCGTTCCTCAATTTCAAGCGTCTCGATATGTTATACGCCCTAATCGGACCTCCGAGTGAAAAGTTATGACCATTTGAATTTCTCGAGAGCTTCCGTTTTTCAATTTCGAGCCTCTCGATATATTATGCGCCTGAATTGGACCTGCGAGTGAAAAGTTAAGACCATTTAAATTGCTCAAGAGCTTCCATTGTTCAATTTCGAGCGTCTCGACATGTGATGCGCCTGAATTGGACCTCCGAGTTAAAAGTTATAACCATATGAATATGTCGAGAGCTTACGTTGTTCAATTTCGAGCGTCTCTATATGTGATGCGCCTGAATCGGACCTCCAAGTGAAAAGTAATGACCATTTGAAATTCTCGAGAGCTTCCGTTGCTCAATTTCAAGCGTCTCGATATATTATACGCCTGAATCGGACCTTCAAGTGAAAAGTAATGACCATTTGATTTTCTCAAGTGCTTCCGTTGTTCAATTTCGGGCGTCTCGACATATAATATGCCTGAATCGGACCTTGGAGTGAAAAGTAATGACCATTTGAAATTCTCGAGAGCTTCCGTTGTTCAATTTCGAGCGTCTCTATATGTGATGCGCCTGAATCGAACCTCCGAGTTAAAAGTAATGACCATTTGATTTTCTCAAGTGCTTCCGTTGTTCAATTTCGGGCGTCTCGATATATTATGTGCCTGAATCGGACCTCCGATTTAAAAGTTATGACCATTTGAATATCTCTAGAGCTTTCGTTGTTCAATTTCGGGCTTCTCGATATATTATGTGTCTGAATTGGACCTCCGAGTTAAAAGTTATGACCATTTGAATAACTCGAGAGCTTCCGTTGTTCAATTTCGAGCGTCTCTATATGTGATGCGATTGAATCGGACCTCCGAGTGAAAAGTAATGACCATTTGAACTTCTCAAGAGCTTCGATTGTTCAATTTCGAGCGTCTCAACATGTGATGCGTCTGAATCGGACCTCCGAGTTAAAAGTTATAACCATTTGAATATGTCAAGAGCTTCCGTTGTTCAATTTCGAGCGTCTCTATATGTGATGCGCCTGAATCGAACCTCCTAGTTAAAAGTAATGACCATTTGAATATCTCTAGAGCTTTCGTTGTTCAATTTTGGGCTTCTCGATATATTATGTGTCTGAATTGGACCTCTGAGTTAAAAGTTATGACCATTTGAATATCTCGAGAGCTTCCGTTGTTCAATTTCGAGCGTCTCTATATGTGATGCGATTGAATCGGACCTCCGACTGAAAAGTAATGACCATTTGAACTTCTCAAGAGCTTTCGTTGTTCAATTTCAAGCGTCTCTATATGTGATGCGCCTGAATCGGACCTCCAAGTGAAAAGTAATGACCATTTGAAATTCTCGAGAGCTTCCGTTGCTCAATTTCAAGCGTCTCGATATATTATACGCCTGAATCGGACCTTCGAGTGAAAAGTAATGACCATTTGATTTTCTCAAGTGCTTCCGTTGTTCAATTTCGGGCGTCTCGACATGTTATATGCCTGAATCGGACCTTGGAGTGAAAAGTAATGACCATTTGAATATCTCGAGAGCTTCCGTTGTTCAATTTCGAGCGTCTCTATATGTGATGCGCCTGAATCGGACCTCCAAGCGAATAGTAATGAACATTTGAAATTCTCGAGAGCTTCCGTTGCTCAATTTCAATCGTCTCGATATATTATACGCCTGAATCAGACCTCCGAGTTAAAAGTTATGTCCATTTGAATTTCTCGAGAGCTTCCGTTGCTCAATTTCAAGCGTCTCGATACATTATACGCCTGAATCGGACCTCCGAGTGAAAAGTTATGACCATTTGAATTTCTCGAGGGCGTCCGTTGTTCAATTTCGAGCGTCTCGATATACTATGCGCCTGAACCGGACCTACGAGTGAAAAGTTAAGACCATTTGAATTGCTCAAGAGCTTCCATTGTTTAATTTCGAGCGTCTCAATATGTGGTGCGCTTGAATCGGACCTCCGAGTGAAAAGTAATGACCATTTAAAATTCTCGAGAGCTTCCGTTGCTCAATTTCAAGCGTCTCGATATGTTATACGCCTGAATCGGACCTCCGAGTGAAAAGTTATGACCATTTGAATTTCTCGAGAGCTTCCGTTGTTTAATTTCGAGCCTTTCGATATATTATGCGCCTGAATTGGACCTACGAGTGAAAAGTTACGACCATTTGAATTGCTCAAGAGCTTCCATTGTTCAATTTCGAGCGTCTCTATATGTGATGTGCCTGAATCGGACCTCCGAGTTAAAAGTAATGACCATTTGATTTTCTCTAGAGCTTCCGTTTCTCAATTTCGAGCATCTCTATATGTGATGCGCCTGAATCGGACCTCCGAGGGAAAAGTAATGACCATTTGAATTTCTCAAGAGATTCCATTGTTCCATTTCGGGCGTCTCGATATATTATGCGTCTGAATCGGACCTCCGAGTTAAAGGTTATAACCATTTGAATTTCTCAAGAGCTTCCGTTTGTCAATTTCGAGCGTCTCTATATGTGATGCGCCTGAATCGGACCTCCAAGTGAAAAGAAATGACCATTTAAAATTAATGAGAGCTTCCGTTGCTCAATTTCAAGCGTCTCGATATATTATACGCCTGAATCGGACCTCCGAGTGAAAAGTAATGACCATTCGAATTTCTCAAGAGCTTCCGTTTTTCAATTTCGGGCGTCTCGATATATTATGCGCCTGAATCGGACCTCCGAGTTAAAAGTTATGACCATTTGAATATCTCGAGAGCTTCCGTTGGTCAATTTCGAGCATCTCTATATGTGATGCGCCTGAATCGGACCTCCGAGTGAACAGTAATGACCATTTGAAATTCTCGAGAGCTTTCGTAGCTCAATTTCCAGCGTCTCGATATATTATACGCCTGAATCGGACCTCCGAGTGAAAAGTTATGACCATTTGAATTTCTCGAGGGCTTCCGTTGTTCAATTTCGAGCGTCTCGATATATTATGCGCCTGAATCGGACCTACGAGTGAAAAGTTAGGACCATTTGAATTGCTCAAGAGCTTCCATTGTTTAATTTCGAGCGTCTCAATATGTGATGCGCTTGAATCGGACCTCCAAGTTAAAAGTTATAACCATTTGAATATCTCGAGAGCTTCCGTTGTTCAATTTCGAGCGTCTCTATATGTCATGCGCCTGAATCGGACCTCCAAGTGAAAAGTAATGACGATTTGAAATTCTCGAGAGCTTCCGTTGCTCAATTTCGAGCGTCTCTATATGTTATACGCCTGAATCGGACCTCCAAGTGAAAAGTTATGACCATTTGAATTTCTCGAGAGCTTCCGTTGTTCAATTTCGAGCGTCTCGATATATTATGCGCCTGAATCGGACTTACCAGTGAAAAGTTAAGACCATTTGAATTGCTCAAGAGCTTCCATTGTTCAATTTCGAACGTCTCTATATGTGATGCGCCTGAATCGGACCTCCAAGTTAAAAGTAATGACCATTTGATTTTCTGAAGAGCTTCCGTTGTTCAATTTTGGGCGTCTCGATATATTATGTGCCTGAATCGGACCTCCGAGTTAAAAGTTATGACCATTTGAATTTCTCAAGAGCTTCCGTTGTTCAATTTCGAGCGTCTCTATATGTGATGTGCCTGACTCGGACGTCCAAGTGAAAAGTAATGACCATTTGAAATTCTCGAGAGCTTCCGTTCCTCAATTTCAAGCGTCTCGATATGTTATACGCCCTAATCGGACCTCCGAGTGAAAAGTTATGACCATTTGAATTTCTCGAGAGCTTCCGTTTTTCAATTTCGAGCCTCTCGATATATTATGCGCCTGAATTGGACCTGCGAGTGAAAAGTTAAGACCATTTAAATTGCTCAAGAGCTTCCATTGTTCAATTTCGAGCGTCTCGACATGTGATGCGCCTGAATTGGACCTCTGAGTTAAAAGTTATAACCATATGAATATGTCGAGAGCTTACGTTGTTCAATTTCGAGCGTCTCTATATGTGATGCGCCTGAATCGGACCTCCAAGTGAAAAGTAATGACCATTTGAAATTCTCGAGAGCTTCCGTTGCTCAATTTCAAGCGTCTCAATATATTATACGCCTGAATCGGACCTTCAAGTGAAAAGTAATGACCATTTGATTTTCTCAAGTGCTTCCGTTGTTCAATTTCGGGCGTCTCGACATATAATATGCCTGAATCGGACCTTGGAGTGAAAAGTAATGACCATTTGAAATTCTCGAGAGCTTCCGTTGTTCAATTTCGAGCGTCTCTATATGTGATGCGCCTGAATCGAACCTCCGAGTTAAAAGTAATGACCATTTGATTTTCTCAAGTGCTTCCGTTGTTCAATTTCGGGCGTCTCGATATATTATGTGCCTGAATCGGACCTCCGATTTAAAAGTTATGACCATTTGAATATCTCTAGAGCTTTCGTTGTTCAATTTCTGGCTTCTCGATATATTATGTGTCTGAATTGGACCACCGAGTTAAAAGTTATGACCATTTGAATAACTCGAGAGCTTCCGTTGTTCAATTTCGAGCGTCTCTATATGTGATGCGATTGAATCGGACCTCCGAGTGAAAAGTAATGACCATTTGAACTTCTCAAGAGCTTCGATTGTTCAATTTCGAGCGTCTCAACATGTGATGCGTCTGAATCGGACCTCCGAGTTAAAAGTTATAACCATTTGAATATGTCAAGAGCTTCCGTTGTTCAATTTCGAGCGTCTCTATATGTGATGCGCCTGAATCGAACCTCCTAGTTAAAAGTAATGACCATTTGAATATCTCTAGAGCTTTCGTTGTTCAATTTTGGGCTTCTCGATATATTATGTGTCTGAATTGGACCTCCGAGTTAAAAGTTATGACCATTTGAATATCTCGAGAGCTTCCGTTGTTCAATTTCGAGCGTCTCTATATGTGATGCGATTGAATCGGACCTCCGACTGAAAAGTAATGACCATTTGAACTTCTCAAGAGCTTTCGTTGTTCAATTTCAAGCGTCTCTATATGTGATGCGCCTGAATCGGACCTCCAAGTGAAAAGTAATGACCATTTGAAATTCTCGAGAGCTTCCGTTGCTCAATTTCAAGCGTCTCGATATATTATACGCCTGAATCGGACCTTGGAGTGAAAAGTAATGACCATTTGATTTTCTCAAGTGCTTCCGTTGTTCAATTTCGGGCGTCTCGACATGTTATATGCCTGAATCGGACCTTGGAGTGAAAAGTAATGACCATTTGAATATCTCGAGAGCTTCCGTTGTTCAATTTCGAGCGTCTCTATATGTGATGCGCCTGAATCGGACCTCCAAGCAAATAGTAATGAACATTTGAAATTCTCGAGAGCTTCCGTTGCTCAATTTCAATCGTCTCGATATATTATACGCCTGAATCAGACCTCCGAGTTAAAAGTTATTTCCATTTGAATTTCTCGAGAGCTTCCGTTGCTCAATTTCAAGCGTCTCGATATATTATACGCCTGAATCGGACCTCCGAGTGAAAAGTTATGACCATTTGAATTTCTCGAGGGCGTCCGTTGTTCAATTTCGAGCGTCTCGATATACTATGCGCCTGAACCGGACCTACGAGTGAAAAGTTAAGACCATTTGAATTGCTCAAGAGCTTCCATTGTTTAATTTCGAGCGTCTCAATATGTGGTGCGCTTGAATCGGACCTCCGAGTGAAAAGTAATGACCATTTAAAATTCTCGAGAGCTTCCGTTGCTCAATTTCAAGCGTCTCGATATGTTATACGCCTGAATCGGACCTCCGAGTGAAAAGTTATGACCATTTGAATTTCTCGAGAGCTTCCGTTGTTTAATTTCGAGCCTTTCGATATATTATGTGCCTGAATCGGACCTCCGAGTTAAAAGTTATGACCATTTGAATTTCTCAAGAGCTTCCGTTGTTCAATTTCGAGCGTCTCTATATGTGATGTGCCTGACTCGGACGTCCAAGTGAAAAGTAATGACCATTTGAAATTCTCGAGAGCTTCCGTTCCTCAATTTCAAGCGTCTCGATATGTTATACGCCCTAATCGGACCTCCGAGTGAAAAGTTATGACCATTTGAATTTCTCGAGAGCTTCCGTTTTTCAATTTCGAGCCTCTCGATATATTATGCGCCTGAATTGGACCTGCGAGTGAAAAGTTAAGACCATTTAAATTGCTCAAGAGCTTCCATTGTTCAATTTCGAGCGTCTCGACATGTGATGCGCCTGAATTGGACCTCCGAGTTAAAAGTTATAACCATATGAATATGTCGAGAGCTTACGTTGTTCAATTTCGAGCGTCTCTATATGTGATGCGCCTGAATCGGACCTCCAAGTGAAAAGTAATGACCATTTGAAATTCTCGAGAGCTTCCGTTGCTCAATTTCAAGCGTCTCGATATATTATACGCCTGAATCGGACCTTCAAGTGAAAAGTAATGACCATTTGATTTTCTCAAGTGCTTCCGTTGTTCAATTTCGGGCGTCTCGACATATAATATGCCTGAATCGGACCTTGGAGTGAAAAGTAATGACCATTTGAAATTCTCGAGAGCTTCCGTTGTTCAATTTCGAGCGTCTCTATATGTGATGCGCCTGAATCGAACCTCCGAGTTAAAAGTAATGACCATTTGATTTTCTCAAGTGCTTCCGTTGTTCAATTTCGGGCGTCTCGATATATTATGTGCCTGAATCGGACCTCCGATTTAAAAGTTATGACCATTTGAATATCTCTAGAGCTTTCGTTGTTCAATTTCGGGCTTCTCGATATATTATGTGTCTGAATTGGACCTCCGAGTTAAAAGTTATGACCATTTGAATAACTCGAGAGCTTCCGTTGTTCAATTTCGAGCGTCTCTATATGTGATGCGATTGAATCGGACCTCCGAGTGAAAAGTAATGACCATTTGAACTTCTCAAGAGCTTCGATTGTTCAATTTCGAGCGTCTCAACATGTGATGCGTCTGAATCGGACCTCCGAGTTAAAAGTTATAACCATTTGAATATGTCAAGAGCTTCCGTTGTTCAATTTCGAGCGTCTCTATATGTGATGCGCCTGAATCGAACCTCCTAGTTAAAAGTAATGACCATTTGAATATCTCTAGAGCTTTCGTTGTTCAATTTTGGGCTTCTCGATATATTATGTGTCTGAATTGGACCTCCGAGTTAAAAGTTATAACCATTTGAATATCTCAAGAGCTTCCGTTGTTCAATTTCGAGCGTCTCTATATGTGATGCGCCTTAATCGGACCTCCGAGTTAAAAGTAATGATCATTTGATTTTCTCAAGAGCTTCCGCTGTTCAATTTCGAGCATCTCTATATGTGATGCGCTTGAATCGGACCTCCGAGTTAGAAGTACTTACAATTTGAATTTCTCAAGAGCTTTCGTTGTTCAATTTCGAGCGTCTCGATATATTATGCTCCTGAATCGAACCTCCGAGTTAAAAGTTATGACCATTTGAATATCTTGAGAGCTTCCGTTGGTCAATTTCGAGCGTCTCTATATGTGATGCGCCTGAATCGGACCTCCGAGTGAAAAGTAATGACCATTTGAAATTCTCGAGAGATTCCGTTGCTCAATTTCAAGAGACTCGATATATTATACGCCTGAATCGGACCTACGAGTGAAAAGTTAGGACCATTTGAATTGCTCAAGAGCTTCCATTGTTTAATTTCGAGCGTCTCAATATGTGATGCGCTTGAATCGGACCTCCAAGTTAAAAGTTATAACCATTTGAATATCTCGAGAGCTTCCGTTGTTCAATTTCGAGCGTCTCTATATGTCATGCGCCTGAATCGGACCTCCAAGTGAAAAGTAATGACGATTTGAAATTCTCGAGAGCTTCCGTTGCTCAATTTCGAGCGTCTCTATATGTTATACGCCTGAATCGGACCTCCAAGTGAAAAGTAATGACCATTTGAAATTCTCGAGAGCTTCCGTTGCTCAATTTCAAGCGTCTCGATATATTATACGCCTGAATCGGACCTTCAAGTGAAAAGTAATGACCATTTGATTTTCTCAAGTGCTTCCGTTGTTCAATTTCGGGCGTCTCGACATATAATATGCCTGAATCGGACCTTGGAGTGAAAAGTAATGACCATTTGAAATTCTCGAGAGCTTCCATTGTTCAATTTCGAGCGTCTCTATATGTGATGCGCCTGAATCGAACCTCCGAGTTAAAAGTAATGACCATTTGATTTTCTCAAGTGCTTCCGTTGTTCAATTTCGGGCGTCTCGATATATTATGTGCCTGAATCGGACCTCCGATTTAAAAGTTATGACCATTTGAATATCTCTAGAGCTTTCGTTGTTCAATTTCGGGCTTCTCGATATATTATGTGTCTGAATTGGACCTCCGAGTTAAAAGTTATGACCATTTGAATAACTCGAGAGCTTCCGTTGTTCAATTTCGAGCGTCTCTATATGTGATGCGATTGAATCGGACCTCCGAGTGAAAAGTAATGACCATTTGAACTTCTCAAGAGCTTCGATTGTTCAATTTCGAGCGTCTCAACATGTGATGCGTCTGAATCGGACCTCCGAGTTAAAAGTTATAACCATTTGAATATGTCAAGAGCTTCCGTTGTTCAATTTCGAGCGTCTCTATATGTGATGCGCCTGAATCGAACCTCCTAGTTAAAAGTAATGACCATTTGAATATCTCTAGAGCTTTCGTTGTTCAATTTTGGGCTTCTCGATATATTATGTGTCTGAATTGGACCTCCGAGTTAAAAGTTATGACCATTTGAATATCTCAAGAGCTTCCGTTGTTCAATTTCGAGCGTCTCTATATGTGATGCGCCTGAATCGGACCTCCGAGTTAAAAGTAATGATCATTTGATTTTCTCAAGAGCTTCCGCTGTTCAATTTCGAGCATCTCTATATGTGATGCGCTTGAATCGGACCTCCGAGTTAGAAGTACTTACAATTTGAATTTCTCAAGAGCTTTCGTTGTTCAATTTCGAGCGTCTCGATATATTATGCTCCTGAATCGAACCTCCGAGTTAAAAGTTATGACCATTTGAATATCTTGAGAGCTTCCGTTGGTCAATTTCGAGCGTCTCTATATGTGATGCGCCTGAATCGGACCTCCGAGTGAAAAGTAATGACCATTTGAAATTCTCGAGAGATTCCGTTGCTCAATTTCAAGAGACTCGATATATTATACGCCTGAATCGGACCTACGAGTGAAAAGTTAGGACCATTTGAATTGCTCAAGAGCTTCCATTGTTTAATTTCGAGCGTCTCAATATGTGATGCGCTTGAATCGGACCTCCAAGTTAAAAGTTATAACCATTTGAATATCTCGAGAGCTTCCGTTGTTCAATTTCGAGCGTCTCTATATGTCATGCGCCTGAATCGGACCTCCAAGTGAAAAGTAATGACGATTTGAAATTCTCGAGAGCTTCCGTTGCTCAATTTCGAGCGTCTCTATATGTTATACGCCTGAATCGGACCTCCAAGTGAAAAGTAATGACCATTTGAAATTCTCGAGAGCTTCCGTTGCTCAATTTCAAGCGTCTCGATATATTATACGCCTGAATCGGACCTTCAAGTGAAAAGTAATGACCATTTGATTTTCTCAAGTGCTTCCGTTGTTCAATTTCGGGCGTCTCTATATGTGATGCGCCTGACTCGGACCTGCAAGTGAAAAGTAATGACCATTTGAAATTCTGAAGAGCTTCCGTTGTTCAATTTTGGGCGTCTCGATATATTATGTGCCTGAATCGGACCTCCGAGTTAAAAGTTATGACCATTTGAATTTCTCAAGAGCTTCCGTTGTTCAATTTCGAGCGTCTCTATATGTGATGTGCCTGACTCGGACGTCCAAGTGAAAAGTAATGACCATTTGAAATTCTCGAGAGCTTCCGTTCCTCAATTTCAAGCGTCTCGATATGTTATACGCCCTAATCGGACCTCCGAGTGAAAAGTTATGACCATTTGAATTTCTCGAGAGCTTCCGTTTTTCAATTTCGAGCCTCTCGATATATTATGCGCCTGAATTGGACCTGCGAGTGAAAAGTTAAGACCATTTAAATTGCTCAAGAGCTTCCATTGTTCAATTTCGAGCGTCTCGACATGTGATGCGCCTGAATTGGACCTCCGAGTTAAAAGTTATAACCATATGAATATGTCGAGAGCTTACGTTGTTCAATTTCGAGCGTCTCTATATGTGATGCGCCTGAATCGGACCTCCAAGTGAAAAGTAATGACCATTTGAAATTCTCGAGAGCTTCCGTTGCTCAATTTCAAGCGTCTCGATATATTATACGCCTGAATCGGACCTTCAAGTGAAAAGTAATGACCATTTGATTTTCTCAAGTGCTTCCGTTGTTCAATTTCGGGCGTCTCGACATATAATATGCCTGAATCGGACCTTGGAGTGAAAAGTAATGACCATTTGAAATTCTCGAGAGCTTCCATTGTTCAATTTCGAGCGTCTCTATATGTGATGCGCCTGAATCGAACCTCCGAGTTAAAAGTAATGACCATTTGATTTTCTCAAGTGCTTCCGTTGTTCAATTTCGGGCGTCTCGATATATTATGTGCCTGAATCGGACCTCCGATTTAAAAGTTATGACCATTTGAATATCTCTAGAGCTTTCGTTGTTCAATTTCGGGCTTCTCGATATATTATGTGTCTGAATTGGACCTCCGAGTTAAAAGTTATGACCATTTGAATAACTCGAGAGCTTCCGTTGTTCAATTTCGAGCGTCTCTATATGTGATGCGATTGAATCGGACCTCCGAGTGAAAAGTAATGACCATTTGAACTTCTCAAGAGCTTCCGCTGTTCAATTTCGAGCGTCTCAACATGTGATGCGTCTGAATCGGACCTCCGAGTTAAAAGTTATAACCATTTGAATATGTCAAGAGCTTCCGTTGTTCAATTTCGAGCGTCTCTATATGTGATGCGCCTGAATCGAACCTCCTAGTTAAAAGTAATGACCATTTGAATATCTCTAGAGCTTTCGTTGTTCAATTTTGGGCTTCTCGATATATTATGTGTCTGAATTGGACCTCCGAGTTAAAAGTTATGACCATTTGAATATCTCAAGAGCTTCCGTTGTTCAATTTCGAGCGTCTCTATATGTGATGCGCCTGAATCGGACCTCCGAGTTAAAAGTAATGATCATTTGATTTTCTCAAGAGCTTCCGCTGTTCAATTTCGAGCATCTCTATATGTGATGCGCTTGAATCGGACCTCCAAGTTAAAAGTAATGACCATTTGATTTTCTGAAGAGCTTCCGTTGTTCAATTTTGGGCGTCTCGATATATTATGTGCCTGAATTGGACCTCCGAGTTAAAAGTTATGACCATTTGAATTTCTCAAGAGCTTCCGTTGTTCAATTTCGAGCGTCTCTATATGTGATGTGCCTGACTCGGACGTCCAAGTGAAAAGTAATGACCATTTGAAATTCTCGAGAGCTTCCGTTCCTCAATTTCAAGCGTCTCGATATGTTATACGCCCTAATCGGACCTCCGAGTGAAAAGTTATGACCATTTGAATTTCTCGAGAGCTTCCGTTTTTCAATTTCGAGCCTCTCGATATATTATGCGCCTGAATTGGACCTGCGAGTGAAAAGTTAAGACCATTTAAATTGCTCAAGAGCTTCCATTGTTCAATTTCGAGCGTCTCGACATGTGATGCGCCTGAATTGGACCTCCGAGTTAAAAGTTATAACTATATGAATATGTCGAGAGCTTACGTTGTTCAATTTCGAGCGTCTCTATATGTGATGCGCCTGAATCGGACCTCCGAGTTAAAAGTAATGACCATTTGATTTTCTCAAGAGCTTCCGCTGTTCAATTTCGAGCATCTCTATATGTGATGCGCTTGAATCGGACCTCCGAGTTAGAAGAACTTACAATTTGAATTTCTCAAGAGCTTTCGTTGTTCAATTTCGAGCGTCTCGATATATTATGCTCCTGAATCGAACCTCCGAGTTAAAAGTTATGACCATTTGAATATCTTGAGAGCTTCCGTTGGTCAATTTCGAGCGTCTCTATATGTGATGCACCTGAATCGGACCTCCGAGTGAAAAGTAATGACCATTTGAAATTCTCGAGAGATTCCGTTGCTCAATTTCAAGAGACTCGATATATTATACGCCTGAATCGGACCTACGAGTGAAAAGTTAGGACCATTTGAATTGCTCAAGAGCTTCCATTGTTTAATTTCGAGCGTCTCAATATGTGATGCGCTTGAATCGGACCTCCAAGTTAAAAGTTATAACCATTTGAATATCTCGAGAGCTTCCGTTGTTCAATTTCGAGCGTCTCTATATGTCATGCGCCTGAATCGGACCTCCAAGTGAAAAGTAATGACGATTTGAAATTCTCGAGAGCTTCCGTTGCTCAATTTCGAGCGTCTCTATATGTTATACGCCTGAATCGGACCTCCAAGTGAAAAGTTATGACCATTTGAATTTCTCGAGAGCTTCCGTTGTTCAATTTCGAGCGTCTCGATATATTATGCGCCTGAATCGGACTTACCAGTGGAAAGTTAAGACCATTTGAATTTCTCAAGAGCTTCCATTGTTCAATTTCGAACGTCTCTATATGTGATGCGCCTGAATCGGACCTCCAAGTTAAAAGTAATGACCATTTGATTTTCTGAAGAGCTTCCGTTGTTCAATTTTGGGCGTCTCGATATATTATGTGCCTGAATCGGACCTCCGAGTTAAAAGTTATGACCATTTGAATTTCTCAAGAGCTTCCGTTGTTCAATTTCGAGCGTCTCTATATGTGATGTGCCTGACTCGGACGTCCAAGTGAAAAGTAATGACCATTGAAATTCTCGAGAGCTTCCGTTCCTCAATTTCAAGCGTCTCGATATGTTATACGCCCTAATCGGACCTCCGAGTGAAAAGTTATGACC